>NC_056712.1:13580912-13883395 GCF_018831695.1 Puntigrus tetrazona
TATTACCCAATACATGGGAGGACACGGGTTCATAATGATGAAGTACTGTAGAATTTCATGAAGATACTGGGCATCACGCAGCCCATAGCTCTGTGTGTATATGTCTGGTTAAAGAGAAATTTCTTTGCGGCAGCACTCAAGAGGGGACACTCAGGAGTGTAATGATCCCTCACTCCTAAAGGGCACTGCTTACTCTGGGACAAAGTACACTGTCATCAAGGAGGCATTCACCATCCAATGAGCCTAACCTCTGTTTGGAGACGAAAGATCTTCGTGGGCAGAGCTCACCAGAGTTCCTGGAAACTCCAGGAGCTGCCCTAAACATAGGCCCTCCGGGAAGTAGTGCTTGCAAGTTCACCACATGATCTCAAAAGGTTGTGGTGGGAACCATGGGCACATAACCAGGTCAGGGAGTCTCAAGGTAAAGTGAGAGTCAGGCGAACCAAATTCAAGGCACAAATTGTTGACCGAGAATGCATGTGGGTCCCCTGTCCTCTCTTAATGGAAGTGAGTGTGAACAGGAGTGTAGTTTTGAAAGGACAAATATACTTCAGCTCAACAGAGCTGCAGCTCAAAAGGTCCCCAGTCCTGAAAAAGGATGATGTAAAGGTCCCAAGAAGAAATGATGCGTGTGGTCTAGGAGGATTCAACCTTTTATTGTACCCCTAAAGAACCGGGACGATCAGGTGATGCCTTCCCAAGACAGCCCGTCCACTGCATCATGTTGACATGATGAGCTGCAATAGCAGCGAAGTAGAGAGGACAGGCCCCCTTCCAACTTATCCTGTAGGAAGGAGAGAACAACACTGACTGATAATCTCTGGGGGTCCTCTTGATGAGTGAAACACTAATCAACAAACAGACCTCACTTCAGAGCATAGGCCTGCCTTGTAGAGGGGGCTCTAGCCTGAATAATGACCTGGGAAGGCCAGAGAGGTCTCAGAACGTGTTCTGTCCAGAAGCAGGTTCTATAGATCTGGGAATGGATGCCAAATTGTTGGAAGGAATGTCCTTCTTTCTTAGTGGAATCTTCCAAGGAGGGGCTGTTTCGAGAAGAGCATGAGGTCCGTGGAACCAGGCTCTGTGGGCCAATACAGGACAAGCAGCAGAACCTGCTCCTCGTTCTCCCTGATCTTGCACAGGGTCTGTGTAAGGAGGCTCACTGGAGGGGGAAAGTATACATGAGAAGACGCTGGGGCCAATTGTGTGCCAGTACATCCATGCCGAGGGGAGCCTTGGACAGGGAGTAAAACAAGGAGTGGTGTAACTGTGGCTGCCGTATGCTCCAGGGTCCATACTGACCAAATCTATCTCCAAAAAGGAGATGCTCTGCACAGGGGAGAGCTTACTCTTTTCCAATTTGATGTGCTGTAGCACCAGATCCCTGTGCTCACACAACAAGTGAGCTAATATAAGCCAGTCATCAAGATAGTTGAAGATCCAGATGTCCTTATCTCAAAGTGGTAAAGGACTAGTTTATCCCGGCCCTTTTGTTGCCATGTCCCGTCTGCTAGTTTGGTAAAAACTCTGAGAGACAGGGACAACCCGAAGGGGAGGACTTTGTGTATAAGGCCAGGAGAAGTGGAAAATTCCTCTTTATTGAAGGGGGTGGGTACCCCTGACTTGTGGGTCAGCTGTGGCAGTAATGAATCAAACCCCCAGCACTCCCTCCGAGGTTCAGGGCACAGGTGCTGATGTCCACCAAAGATCATCTCTGGGCAGCCCATCTCAGGGTGTGATCTTGTGATCTTCCAAGAAGACTTAGCGGAGGCCTGAGAGCAGGCTGCACCCTCTCCCGCGGGGCTGGCTCAATGCCAGTGTTGAGGGGTTGCCACTTTAGGGTCCCTTGGGGGCATCCTGGTGATGGCCAAACAAAGACCTGGCACCCAGCGCTTTGGAATCACGCCAGGCAGAATGTGTTTGATGGCCTCCGTCTGCTTTCTGTACTGCCAAGAACTGCTGAGCAAATTCTTTGATAGTGTTGTCGAAAAGCTGGTCTGGGAGTTGGGTGCGTCAACAAAGCGTTTTTGTCAGCATCACTCACCAGGTTCAGCCAGAGATGGTGCTCCTGGACCGCCATGGTGGACATCACCTGACCGAGGGACTTCACTGTTCTTCGTCACTCGTAGAGCAAAAATCAGTTGCAGTTCTTGCATTAATCTCAGGTCAAAACTACCCTTGTGCAGCTCTTTGAGTGTGTTGGCTTTGTGGATCTGCAGGATAGCCATGGCGTGCAGGGGAGAGGCGACCCAGCCTGCAGCACTGTAAGCCTTGGCAACAAGAGCTGACATCTTACAGGCTTTGAACGGGAGCCGTGGGCCCGATTCCTCCAGCGGCCCGCGTTTTGCGGGCATAAATGCACCCCAATGCCCCTCCTTTGATGCAGTGATGGGACCTCTTGTCCTCCTCTGGAGCCACTGGGTCCACTGTGGGATGGAGCGGCTTCACCTCTCGGGAGCTCCATGGGAGCAACGCTGGGAGGGATCAGAAGTCTGTGGGGACTGGCCTGGCGGAGCAGTTCGGAGTGTAGTCATATTGGGCAGGGAAACTACTGCACCCAAAAGCACACAGTAGGAAAGACATCTTGAGACATATTCTTAATAAGTGGGAAGCTGTAGGAAATTGTTCTTTTTAGCCGGCTTGCTCAGGGGAAGGACTACGGGACCCAATGTGGAAAGGCTGATAATCAATGTTTTCTTCTTTTCTTTTTTGTAGCTCTAGAAGCGATCAGCTACAAAAGCAGAAATCTAATTGAGTGGTTGCACGCCACCATCTTATATACCCGTATGTAGTGACTTGCCAATCAAATTTAATTTTCAAATTCTCATGGGTCTTTTCTTCTTAAACTCAGAGGTCATTGGGTTTCCAGGCAGGACCCATAACGTCAGTCAATGATGTAACATTCAGTGACTGAAAGGGAACATTATTGTCATAAATAAGATAGGACATGGCAAAAATTAAAAGTAATTTTTTTCATTGTTTTTTATACAGATCTTATAAATGTACAATACCAGAGGTACAGTATATACGTACATATAAGACGTTGCTGGTGAGTGCTTTTGATTTTGCCAATCTTTGAGGGGGCTTTTGTATGAGATTTTGCATGAGCTGCAGGGCAATTCTATGAAGTTTAATTACATGTTTTGCTCCCTGTGGAACAGAGAAGATTAGAATGAAATTAAAATGTGGTGGCACTCCAGTGCTATGAAGCAGAGCTGTGGTCTTCAGAGACCCTGAATCGTCCATATATCCCTATTACATAGGGAGAATTCAGTGTGTGGCTCCCATTCACTAAAAGACTTTAGGTGATTATTTTTAGTCAGTCATTAAGTATTCATAAATGCTTTTGTATCATATTGCATAATAGGCCTGTAAGGTTTCTGAAGGCTTTCGTTGACATTGGAGCTCATCCTCAACACCAGCACAGTCTGTTTCAAACATATTATTAATGCATTACATAAGTTTTAATAATAAAATTGAGAAACAATAAAACCTACATTTGAATACATTAATAACCAATTTGTTTTTAAACTGCTGTGTTTTTATATTAACTGTGTGTATTTATATTAACTGTAAGAGATGGCTGTGCTGACAGCCTATTATTTTAGGTAAGCAAGATCAGATCATCTTTGGTGGCGTTCAAAGTTAGGAGATGCAGTCAAGGTCTTCGACTTGACTTGACTTTGTGCTATTCTAAGGAATGGTGAGCTCACTAATTAAAGTCTAATGCTGCTTCTTTACAGGATGCAGCAGCCAGGTCATTCCCATGTGGCTAAAATGTAACCGTTATTGAAATGTTCATGTCTAAAAATACTTATGGCATGAGGTATGCAATTACTCCAGGATTGTTCTTGGATTAACCATGGCATGTGTAAAGATGGAACAGATGCTTTATGTTAACTATTTCAAAAGGCTATTATTAACATTCCAGTGCTGATGGTTGGCATTCCAGGGTACTGACTGTTGGTTTTCTATTTTGTTGTGAAGTTTTGCTCCTCTGTTGAATTGAAAATGGCAGCTCTGAGAAGAAAGCATGATTTTGTTTGTCAGTTAGTATATATATATATATATATATATATATATATATATATATATATATATATATATATATATATATATATATATATATATATAGTCTTCCTGCTATCTTCACTTTATGTCCGTATCCTGTAGATCTCATTTGTTTTGATCTGCTGCCTGTCAGCACTACATGTTTCAATACTTAGGTCAAGGTCCTCCATGCTCTTCTTCCATGCAACATAAAGATTTCAGATGGATCTATGAATATACTCCAAATATCCCCCCTCCCCCAGTTTTAAAGTAGATGCATGTTGCTAAATACATTTACAGTTTTTTTTTTCTTCACAACATGACTTAATGTCATGAAACCATTAACAATTTATATTTCTCTTCCCTATTAGCCCAATTAACCAGATGTATTACAATGGACTAATTACATGTTGAATGTTCATGTAGAAACAAATCTTGCATGTGATCTGTCACATTATTGCCCAATATGGAACTTTTTTTTATCTCTGAGGTATTGGAGAGGGTTGTTGCTCAGCAACTGCACCTATTCCAACGGAACGATAAAGGTGGCTTCCTCCAGACAGGATTTATACCTAATCATAGTACTGACACAGCACTAGTTATAGTCGATGACTCATTATTGTCCTGACGGATCTCTTTGCCTCTAGATCTCAGTGCAATGTTCAAAACGTTGTCCTAACACTGTCTGGAAATTGATTCTCTATCTAAAATAATCTTAACAAAGTTTAGAAACTTTTTGAATGTTCAGGTCTTGGCATCCTTCCAGGTTCTGTTTTAGAGATGTATTACTGATTTACTTGTATGTGCTATCACTTTGTGACATGGAGTTTACATGAGTTGTATTAGATTTATTACTTTTGTTAATACAAAAAATGAAATTATGCATTTTTACATGATGCTAAGGTCTAAATTTGATAAGAGATTAATAAATTAATGTAGATTAGATAACAAATGTAAAAAGTATTATGGGATTAAAGCTCTCTGTTACATTTTTTTATACAATCTGTGGCACTAACAAAAAAGAAAACAAACAAAAAAGAAAACAAACAAACCTTTGGACAGAGAGAACAAAATTTGAGATTTATGAGATAAAAATCTTGAAATGGACTTTCTATAAAATTTTCACTGATTGCTCTTATCTAACAAAAAGTTAAGGTCATACAAAAATGGCAAAAACAACAAAAAAAATACATCAGACCCATTTCTATTCAATTTCCTATTTAATTGAATTGATGACTTAATCTAGTCATTTGACAATATATACAATATGCGCATAGATTAACAAAACGTTCTGAACACTTACTCCTGTACCAATGAAGCAATGAAAAAGCAAGATCATTTACAATATAACTTACACATTGATTATCAATAATCCCTGCTTTTTACTAGCATGTTCACAAAGAGGTGTTCATGTAAGGAAAGAGAATCTTTTGTGACGTTTAGATAATAGCGGGGGATAATGGTGAAAAGTGAGAAGGAAAAGATCAAATGTATTGACCATCAAACCATCAGTCGTCTCTTAATGTAGAAACATGATACACAGTGAAACACACATCCCCTGCCTCAGAGTAAACACACGCTCCATTTGCACTCCTCCCTACTGGGCTTGATAAAAATGTGTAGCATTAAGGGAATTTCACTGCCACAGTTCCGTGCTTGATAATTATACTGTTGCACACTGCAGCTGACCTCTCTGTATATCTCTGGAATGAACAGGGTTTCACATCAGCATGGCCATAGAATCAGTTTAATCTGCTGTTATGTTCTCATTCTTGACTGTAATGAGACAATAAGCATATTAATGAGAATAAATTGATTTGGAATTTCCTCGTTTCAGAAGTACACATAACATATTCCACAGCTATTTGTGCTAGCAGTGTGCTCAAGATCGTTTTGACCTGGTGGATTTGCTCAGGGTCAAAAACACCATTGTTTCTTATTTGGCCTTGTAACCTTGTTAAAACTTTTCATGAATGTAATACTATCTTGTTATAACATTGTTTCAAACGATAAGGGTGACAATGTGGAGGCGATTTACCCTTAAAGCAATAATTCTGCATTTTTTGGGGGTAAACAGTTCATTAAGATGACAAATTGTTTAGATTATAGAAATAAATGATCTTGTTATGCCAAACCAATATAATAAAAACGCTGATTTGATGTATATTGCTTTATGGATGTGCAGGTGAAGATGGAGGTAAACGTATATATATTTATTTTTGCCTGCAAATATGCAATAACAGCTTATGTTTCCATGTACTTTTATCAATACTGTAGCATACTTTTATAGGGTCTGGCAGCTTTTTAATGAGTATGTCAGATTAATTCTGACACTCTCTAAACCTGATGCTCTGGAGTCTAACCTTTCAAGAGCAAAATTAAAATCCGTCCCATTGCTCATTAGGTATGTTAATACATGCAAACGAATGGATGCCATGTGTTTGACCCTACCAAGGACATTCTCTGTCCGCATTTTCGAAAGGCTATCTGCTCATCTGCCTTTTCACAACAATTCTATTCTTGATATAAATGCAGTAGAAATTAGAATTCTTACTGAAATTACGCTAAATTCATGTCTGCAAAACGACATGCTCTAAGTGAGCTAACTGTCAATTATTTGTTTAATATCATCCTACCGTTCGTAGAAGAATATTATAAGGAAGCATTTTTATACCTGAGAATAATAGGGATATCTTAGTCTCAGTGACATGCTCTGACATTTCATTATATCAGGTACGGCTTAAGAACTGAATAGTCTATATATTTATATGCATCTACACTGACTGGTGTGGTAACAATTTTCACTCAGAAATATAATTACAAAGAAACATAAGGTAAACCATTAAATGTAATGTTTACATTTACAAAATGCACTGAAATGGCATTTTTATACAATATATGGTAACACTTTATGTTAAGGTGTCCTTGTTACACAAGACATGTACTTGTACTGTTATAATAACAATAAATATGCAAGATTGCATGCAAGTAACTCTAAACCAAGCCCTTATCTTAATTACATGTAGTTAATTAATATTACTTAGTACTTAAATTACACTATAACAAGGACGCTTAAAATAAACTTTTTACAGTGCTACTGAAATAGGGTATTTTAAAGAAGGTACAGTGAATAAATGAATGAAAGAAAGAATAAATTAATAAATAAATGTGTTATTTCTTTGTTCGCTTGCATAGATGCATTTATTGTTTATTATTTGTTTAAATTATTGTATCCTTCCAAAGGCCTTTTAAAAATAATATAATATATTACATATCATTCATACAGTACATATTACTTTACTGTAAATTATTATGACTTTGCACTAAAAGAGATCTGGCTAATAGTGGGCATCTTAACCATTTTACAGAGGCTCATAATAAAATATGATATTTATAATGTTATGTATATAGATTTGGATGACACTGTTGTTCTTCCGCTGAAAATACTAATTAAAAAATAGCTAGGGCTAATATTTAATGATAATGCTAATTATGATTTCTGGTTTGGTATTGATGAAGTGGTGCTTGTGCCTGCCTCTGAATATTGTGAATAAGTGACAGTCCGCGTGCTTTTTCAAGGGGGCGCTATTGCTCAGCTGATGATGCTGTAACTGAACGTGATGAAGCCCTGCAAAAAGTTTGAGCAGGTCTCGAAGAACCCAACCTCACACAAGCAGCATTTCATTTGCAAAAGTTTTCGACGTCAAGCAGCGACAATTGCAAAATTCGGCAGCCACTCCACACGTGTACTTTGCCGTCCTTACATTTTTATTTACACGCGGAAGAATGTGAAATATCAATATTCATATATCCGCGCTGTGTCTAAAGATTCCGCATCCCTCTGTCGCTCGGCACCGTGGAGCTCTCGTGCGCACGCGTCTGCACGCGCATTCAGGTGTTGACAGAGAAACCTAGTAAGAGTCGGCGAGGAGGGAGAGGGTGTGTGTGTGTGTGTATGAGAGAGGGAGGAAGGAGAGAGAGAGAGAGAGAGTGTGTGTGTGAGAGAGAGAGACACGCGCTCTCTCCTAGTGCACTTTGCAGTAAGTTGCGGGCGGCTGTTGCTGGCGTGGCGGTAGCTGGTCGCGCAGGGAACTTTAACACGCTGGATCCCAAAGTCCGTCTCTCTCACCTGCGCAGTTCGGAGCTGCCATGGATTTCGCGGCCGGATTTACTATCCTAATCACACTGCCGATCTTTCTGCAGACGAACGGCCTTTATATCTCCAGTAGCATAGGTACGTGCGCCTGTCTTTACCTATTTACACTTCCATCCCATCGCAAGATGTCCTGCCCGGTACCACCCCAGTGCGCATCAGACCTGGATGTTTGCGCACCGTCCCCATCCCTGTGTGAGAGAAACTTGTGGCACGGGCTATTTCTGATTTTTTTGTGATTATTCTATGGAGCTTTAGGAAACATAAACAGCCGTGGCATTCTCGTGCGCTGTGTCATTACTGTTTGTTGTGAAGTGGTGTTTGTTTCACGTTCTGCTGAAATTAATTCTCAGCGCGGCTCTGGTGTAGTGGAAATGTTTTGGGTGTTTGTGTTTTTTTCCTTCCCCTCGCGTTTGAGATCTTTGACGGACGCTCTGGCGATATTGATCTGTCTGAGAGCGGAAGTATTGCAGGATATTGATTTCAAATAAAAAAATGTCCATGCTCTGTTCTCCTCCTTTGAGAGCGTTTAAACAAAAATGCGCGTTTTGCATAAAGTAATAAAAAAAAAAAAAAAAAAAAACAACAACAAAAAATTCCCTGAACTTCTGATTTGGGAAAAGAAAGATTTCAAGGTTACTTGTTTGTGCCATAACTTTATGTTTGTTGGTGACTTTTAGTGGTCATTTGAAAATTAGAGCTTGTAATATGCAGGAGTAAGTGCTCTCTTCAGAGATGCACATGCAAAGCTCAGCATCACTTTAAACTGACATGTCGCCTGTGTCTCAAAACGTAGAGAGTTGTCTACAACATTGTTAAGCATCACATGTTTTTTCTTTTAATTTTTGATGGTTATAGATAATTGAAGCATTTTGTGTGAATAATTGTTAGGCATCCTAAGTGTGGGCATCTTTGGTGAGTGGAGGATTTTTGAGCATCATAGGTGTGTGCAGCATTTTTGTGCAGCATCAGTTGCATATAGTATTATTGGTTATCATAGGTGTATGCAACATTTTTGATCATTTTAAGTAAGTGAAGCATTTTTAAGCACCATTTCTGAGCATCATAGGTGTGTGCAGAATTTTTATGCATCATGTGCATTAAGTATTATTGGGCATAATGGGTGTGTGCAACACAAGCATCATAAGGAAAGTAAGCTTTTTGAGATTAATTTTTAGGTGTTAACGTGTGTGTAGAGCTTTACTGGCAGTCATAGATGAGTGCTGATTTTTGTTTGTGCATGAGGTGCATAAGGTATTGAGTATTACAGGTGCATGTGGCGTTTTTGGGTATCATGGGTGTGTGCAGAATTTTTTATTGAACATAGGTGAGTGGAATAATTTGGGAATTAAGGATGCATGCAACATTTATAGGAATGGGCATCGCAGGCATGTTTGGATAAGTGCAAGCTGACTTTGAATGTGCCTGTGATGCCTAAAATGCTGCTTTTGTAGGCTGCTCACTAGGTTTTGCGACACTCATTTAGGATGAGTGATCTTCATCTGAGATCATTTAAGTCAATTACTTTTGTTTTTCCCCTCTGCTGTCGTGATTCTTCTTGATATATTTCAATATTGAAAATATGTCTATCATGCATCTGGCTGTCATTGAAAACAATAAGGCATATTATGAATTATACATTTTTATTTATCTTGGTATTTCATGACGGGAGGCAGACAGATGTACTATTACAGACAGTACAACATGCTTTTCATACAGTCTCACACAGTCTGTGCACAAACAGCCGTTGTTAAATTGGAAAATGATGGTGTCAAACAAGTGTTAATGTGTTTCTTCACCCGGACCCATCTGACCCATTGCTTCTCATGTGCATTTACTTGCTGCACGAAGAGGAATGTGCATTTTAAGTGGCAACATAAACACATCTAAATTTAATCATAAGAAACATTGTTTCTGCAAACCATCACATGAAAGTCGCCATGCAGCCTAGTGACATTCATTATAGATGCTGAGGCACTACAACCGATGTGTGCTGTCTTACTGACTATCTTTGTGTGTAACTCAATGCAGATTCCCTGCAGCACGTTCTGGGGGACTATGGACTGGTGAAGCCCGTTCTTACTGATGCAGAAGGCCGCTTCCTGTCCCATGCGGTATCGGTTGGTCCAGCAGATGGGCAGTTCCGTAGGCGCTGGAGAAGAGAGGCGGCATCGGCCGACCACGCCCACCATGAGTCCGGAGGAGGCACGCCAGAGCGACTCTACTACAACGTCACTGTCTTCGGCCGGGAATTTCACCTGCGTCTGCACCGCAACGCGCGCCTGGTGGCTCCCGGAGCCAAGATGGAGTGGCAGGAATCCGACGGCACGCACTCCGAGCCATTGAAAAGCGACTGCATGTATGTTGGTGACATTACGGACATACAGGGAGCCTCCGTAGCTATTAGTAACTGCGATGGCCTGGTAAGTGGTCACTTTGGCCTTAATGTTGTGTGGTGTCCAGTATGTCCACTAAGTTCCCACATAGCCTTCTAGAGTAATTGAAAACTAATATAAAGGATATGATTCAAAATTGCTATCACTGAAACAAGCTTTAATGAAAAAGAAGAGTTTAATCCTTCTTAAAATCCAACAGCTTGCAGATTGGGTGTTTTATTAGGGTTATCACGTACATATAGATTTCTTTGGCATAGGTGTTTTAGGGTGCTCTTAAGTCGTTTACTTTATGTATAGGATTACTAGATCTGACATTAACGTAGTAGTTCACTCAAGAATAAAAATTGTATAAATATATACTTTTTCAATCCAAGATGTAAATGAGTTCAACACAGGCAGAAAACCCTCTGCAGTGAATGGGTGCCGTGCGAATGAGAGTCCAAGCATTTGTAAACAACATCACAGTTATGCACAAATAATAAACACACTTTCAGTTTATAAATTAATGTTTTGTGAAGTGAAAAGCTGCATATTTGTAACAAACAAATCCACCTTTAAGGGCTTCATTTTCAACTTCCCATAACACTGCTTCCTCCAGTACAAAAGTCATCCTGTCTGAATCAGGAGAGAAATATTCACAGACCAAAACAGATCTGATCTAAACATGTGAATTTAACAAATGTTTGGACACTTGTTCTGGCATCCATTTATTGCAGGGGATCCATTGGTCAGCCATTTGTTTAATTCTAAAATCTCTCCAAATATATTCCTATAAAAAACATACTCATCAACATCTTGAATGGCCCCAGGGGTGAGGAAATGTTCAATTTTTTTTTTTTTTTGAGTGAACTATCCTTTAATGTCACTTTTTACTGTAAAATGTTGTCTTGTGCCCTGAGTACATACCGTAAACCATGGATCTGTCTCTTCAACAAAAAATTGAAATGTTCTTTTAGTTCATGCAGTAGTCATAGATTTTGTGAGTATCCAGGGATATTCCTAATACAAGCTGAAAGGCAAATAAATAGCTGAGCTGTAGAGTGTGCTTTGTGACTTCTTGTGTGTACTGAGATCTTAGTGTTTATGGCGGCGACAGATGTGAGGATTGGAACAGAGGTCTCTTGTTAATTACTGGAGGTTTTTTTCTTTACTCAAATAAAACTATAATTGTAAACGGGCCCAGATGAGAAGCTCAGAAAGTCTGTCAGAGATCATGAGATCCATACGCCCCCTGTGGCTGACATCTTTATACCACAAGAAAGAGAGTAAGAAAATAAATAGAGCGAGGAAACTTCATAAACAGGTTAAACTAAGAGGTCAAATAAATGATGTAGACATTAAGTACAGTTCCATTGAGGGCTGTGCTGTCTGCTCTGTTGGTCTCGTAGATGCATTATAGCCCTTGTGGAAAAAAAGAACTACATTCCATTGAGTGTATATTTGAAATCCAAAAGTAATGTGTTTTCAGGTTATATAATATATATAATAAAAATATGATCTATACATATATACAGCATACTATATATATATATATATATATATATATATATATATATATATATATATATATATATATATATACACCAGTCGCTATGTTTCTGTTGTTGGTATGTGTCTGTTGTTTATGTTTTATTTGCATGTGATAGCCTCTAGCATTTCATTACTCTTTATATCATAACCTGTACATGTGCCCCATATGAAGAGCTTTTCTGCATATACTGTGTGTGTGTGTTTGTGCACAGGTATGTCCACACTTGTGTCAGGTTGTGTGTGTGTTTGCGTATGCACGCTCCAGTGGGCATAGTGCCCACAGGATTAAACCCAGTCTCCATGCTGTCCTTCAGCTTCAAACACTCAGGGTCATCCAGGGCTACAG
Source organism: Puntigrus tetrazona (assembly GCF_018831695.1). Classification (NCBI taxonomy): domain Eukaryota; kingdom Metazoa; phylum Chordata; class Actinopteri; order Cypriniformes; family Cyprinidae; genus Puntigrus; species Puntigrus tetrazona. Next base: position 13,593,388 of record NC_056712.1, read on the forward strand.
CCGTGGGCATCTTGCATATAGAACAGCCTCAGTAACTCCATTTCCTCTGAGGGCGATACTCCTCAACAGAGAGAATAAATGCAACCTTAGCTTCACAGCTCTTGATATTACAGGGATTTGTTTGTAGAGAAGAGCATTTGTAAACGTGATCATGTTGCAAAATGTGAGAGTGGCCATGCTAATTGCAATGTATCTTGAGTATATTTTAGGTGACCCAGTGCATTCAGAGAAACAAATCAAGGGAGCCAGGTTTTAAAAATGTTTAATCTACATATATTCAGAAGCTTGTTTTTCTGTTTTTGTAGTGGCAAAAAACTAAAAAATCTGGTTATAGGCCCTGTATAATGGTTTTTAATGAGACGAGAAAGCAGCCAGATGGAAGTAGGTATTATGTAGACATTGTGGCAGTAACTAATTGTTGTTCAAGGAACACGTGGAAACTCATTGTTCCATTCCTTCGGAATAACTGGAACTGCAAGAGAAAATCAAAACATCCAAAACATCTGCTCATCGAGAAAGAGGTCACGTAGGCTGATGAGAAATCCACTTATGTGATATTATGTTTTCTCCGAAACCATCTTTTTTCACAAATCAGAGGTGTATAGTTTACATGTGTCAGAGGTGGGATGTATCCGTGATAATCAGATGGTCTGGTTTAGTAAGGCAGAACTGAGAATTCTTTATGGTTTATCAACAGGTGTTCATCGACACAATATGCAGTACAATGTGTGTGCAGACATCTGTTTTTTGCGACGTTATAGCTTTAATTGCTAAAGGTTTTTTGAGGTTTTCAATTGTGCATTTCTGAAAGTGTAGTCTGTGTACTACAGTTTGATTTTAAGGGCTTAGTTTTAGACATGACAAGACTCTTATGAGCTGAGAGGCCTAGTTGTACATGTTATGTTTTTTAATAAAATAGCCAAGGCCAAGATATCCTTTAATAATAGCAAAATGTTGACTGTGCATACATCTGTTTTATTGTGGGGCATGGTCCGATGTTGCAGGTTACGCTAGCACTTACAGAGACTCAAGGGAAAATCTTTATTGTTTTTACAAGCTAGAAAAATTAAGCCTGTCCACTCAGTAGATGATGGGGTGCTATTTTCCAATGTGAAAGCAATAAAAGGCAGTGACATTTTTATGTACACACACACACACACACATCTAAAATATATATATATTAAAAAGCTCAGAAAAACCAATGATTTGAATGCCATGTAAATTACTTTTGTTGATCTTTTTGGTGCTTTTTAGTGGTCGCTATGAAGTGTGTAGATTCTTCAAAATATTTGATTGTTTATTTCACAGAAGAAAGACACTCACATGGGTTTGGAAAGACATGAGGCTGAGTAAATGATGACAGAAATTAAATTTTTGGCAGTACTGTTTGTTTAGTATTCACTACTCTTTTTGTGTCCATAGTCTTGATGGTGAGCCAGTTGGCATCTTTTAACTGCAACTAAATGAACAACTAAACTTTTACAGGATAGTGTTCTGAAAACCAAACAGATAGGAAAGTAGAAAAAGACATGTAAAAGACACCACCCCACATCCTGAAGTAAGTTTGCACTCGTAATATAGCCAGACTAATGAAGACAGAGATGGTGTTGAGCAGCTGAGCAGGATCGGAGAGGACATGCCATGGTTGGTGAAAGACAAGGCCAAGGCTAAGATAGCAAACAGGCAGAGGAGGAAAGGCGTATTGAAGACGAATGGTGCTGTCGGCATGCTGGTTTCAGTACACAAGCAGGCCAGCGCTCTTCTTCCCAGGGGGGACAGTCTTTTATATGGGTGTGCTGAAGAGTGGCCAAGGCCTAATCCTTTCACACACTTCACTGGCCGGCGCAATTATACTCTTGCCTCTTCTCATCTCTTGGGGCGAATCTGCATCCAGCAACGCTCTCATACCATCAATCAGACCCGCTGCCCATCATCATATTGTGCATTGCTGGCGTTAGTTGACAGCAGCATCAGCACCAAAAGGCAATGCTGTTCACTAGATTCAATCATGCTTGACTTTACTCACAGAGCGACACTAATAGGGGAAACTTCTTAAATTACATGACCTGAATGTCTGTCTGTCTGTCTATCCATCTATCTATCTATCTATCCATCTATCTATCTATCTATCTATCTATCTATCTATCTATCTATCTATCTATCTATCTATCTATCTATCTATCTATCTATCTATCTATCCATCCATCCATCCATCCATCCATCCATCCATCTATCTAAAACTATAATCTATTATATAAAATACAAGACTTTCTGTTCATTTGTTTCAGTGTGACCTCCCCTTTAGATAGGTTATTGGTATTTGTCAGATGCCGCACCACTATAGCTCCCTTAGATACTTTAGGACCTGTTGGAAGAGCGGATTTTTTCTTAACACTTCCAACTCAAGCACGGCAGCGTGTCTAATTTTGATGAGGTGATGAATAGAGCGTAGAGTCCCACGAGGAACATTAGCACTCCATTCGCCTTACATGTTGTGGAACATCTGTTTCACTTGCTTCACTTTTACTTGGCTTGAAGTTCTGAAGCATTACTTGATCTCACCTAGCTAATCTCATTCCTGTAGTTTAAGGGGGGTCTGCTCCAGGCTCAAACCATTTCAAGTCCCATAAGTGCCACCTAGTCGTTAAATAACACTTTTAACAACTCAGCAGAGTCGGTTGGCCATTTTAGGAGTTGATGATCTGGTAATGACACAGGTGGTTAAGTCTGAAAACACTGTAGGCCAAAATACTTCATATCTCGAGCAGAAAGCACTAGCGTCTCCATGGATATAACAGTGATGGTGAGCTGACTTAGCAGAGCTCAAGTACCATTTACTTCTGAGTATAATCATTATATCAATTTTCTGCTGAGCAGCTGTTATTGACCCCTTTTGTTCGAATTTGTGTGAATTGGCTGGTGCTGGGCATGAACGAACAAGAGATTACGCTATGATTACAGACTCCGCCCTGCAATGTGGCTCTCAAACGCACAATTACTCAATCAAGAGGCTTTTATCAGCCAGTCAGCGACTCAGCGCGAGGGCAGGAATGTTTCTCATAACATGCAATTACCAATTTCTACTGACTGCAATTCAGCAGCCATTTCACAGTTTGTGCACTGAACGTATAAAAAAAGAAAAGGGATTTCCCTTTGGTACTACATGAGGAAATTCCACATTTAATAGCAAAAGATTTTTACATTTTTGCGAAAAGATTTCTTTGACGCTAGCATTGGCAAAGTTGTAGGTTTTATTTCCCAGGAAAACATGAACTGATTAACAAATTTATGTAATTTACATTTCAATGTAAGAAAGCATCTGCCATATGCAAAAATGTACTTGTGGTAATATGGTGTGTAAAATGTATTTACTATGCGTTCTTTATCAATTACTGAACTGAAAGTTCAAATCACTGGAATGACAAGAAAAGCAATTGGAGAAAGTGATGTTGCAGTACATTGGATATTAAAGATAACAATTGCCCAAGTGCTCAAGTGCTCAGCTTCTGCTTTAGAGTCTATAATTGGAGTTTTATATTTTTTCATTATATTATAAAGCAACATCACACGGGCAAGAGTGCTGTTGCTCTAACAGTATAATTGTCACGAAGTTGTAAATGGTTGTTGTTATTGAGCCTGTGCTAGTTTACTAAATTAAATCTGCTTTTTTGTCATAAACTGAAGATGAATTAGTTGGAGAGTCACAAAGATCACAAAGGTGCCAGAAACACTGTGTCACTGACACGATAAAAAGACCCAAAGGTATCAAAACCACGTGTTTTGAGGTGTTTGAACTGATGTAGCCCTTTTTGGTACAGACAGAATGACCAGTGTGTCTCACCCAATATCCATGGGCCTTGATGCTGAGCGCAGAACATTTAGCAGATTGTTCACCTGGAGCTCCTGAGAGTCTCCTTCTCACTCCCCTTATTTGTCTATTGGGAGGTGAAGTTGGTGCAGTTTCATAAGCAGCAAAACAGGACAATATCACACTGTTTTGTACGCATTCACACCTCCAGTCTTCCAGATGCTGATGTGTTTCATTTGTTTTTGTTATTGATGCAGTAAAAACAATGTTGTTTTGGTTTGGATTATGATTGAAGTGCTATCTATCTATCTATCTATCTATCTATCTATCTATCTATCTATCTATCTATCTATCTATCTATCTATCTATCTATCTATCTATCTCTGTCAAAAATTTGTAATCATTGCATTTTCAGTTTTACTTTTCATCTCTGTCAAATTTCTGAATATTGAAGTACTGATACTTGCTAAACATATTACTTATCCCTAATATGCATACGCAATCCAAATATGATTTTCTGTAATTAAATTAATTTGGCCAGAAGTTGAGCTTCAGAACATTCCCACGCTTAGGATGCAAGACAAAGCTTTCCCATCTGCCAAAGGCAAGTACCCCACCAAAATATTTTTCTAGTCACAATTCCTGTAACATGCTGTGCATCAAACAATTGTTTACAGAAGCATTAGAGATTGGTTTAATCTTACTCAAGCAATTTCTGATGCCTTAGTTCATTTCCAGTTCAGATCCTCCCATGAGTCTCCAAGCTCCAAGAGTTTTTCAAGGCAATAAATTATACTATAATGAAAGCACTTTAACTGCTGCAAATATCAACTTAGTTTAGCGCAAATTTGCATGGTAGGCAAAGCTAGTTTATTAGAGCTAGTACTGGTTTGGTGCTGGTTTAACTCAAAGAAGACTGTGAATCCTGGAGAAATCTATCAATTAGCATTCCCATTCATTGAAATGACAACTGTTAACTACAAAGCTCGGTCTAGCTGATGGACCAGTATTCAAATGTTGTTAAATAACATGATGGAGTGGCCTGGTTCTTTATAGTGAAGCTAATCGCTCTAGGAAGTATTGTTGAATAAGCTAGTTAAGTCTGCTAGGGACCAGCATGCAAAACACAGCATATGCTGGCTGTTTCAGCAGGGTTCTTGGATTTTCTTCAATAAAAACAAAACCTCCCATTAAAACATGACTATTTAAGAATATGTGTATCCTCCACGCTCTTTTGTGCTGGTAACGTGCTAATCATCATTCTTGCTGCTTTATGTTCCTCTTCCACGGGCGAGTGAAGAATCTCACTCCATGGGTTCCTGCTGTGGTGAGATCTGTTGCCTCTCATGTTCCTGTGCTATTTTTTCGCAATCTCTCTGCTAAAAAGATGGCTTCACTTGTCTGTAATCCAGTTATTCATTCCTTGTATATCACTCTTGTGTGCATTCTCCTTTACCACTGTGCTTTGTTTGCTTCTTAAGATAGAAGCAGGTTGCACATAAAAAAGCTTCAACACAGGCCCAGCCACCTAGGAGTGATTTGAGGTTAAGTGCCTTGTTCAAGGGCACAGTGATGATAGGGCCTCCAAAATATCTTTCCAGTTCATGCCTTCAGTTCTACACTTTGGTGATGTAATGCCACATAGACTGTCAGATAGCAGTCTGCTGTAGCAGTTGTATAGGGGGCGCTCATGAGCACCATTCTGAGATGGGAATTACATTGCAAGAACAAATAACTGTTTTGTGTTTATCTAGTAACTAAAACAACAACAAAAAATCCATTACTTGAAGTAAAAAGATAAAGTAACTATTTCAGTTGCCAAAGTTTAAGTGAAATAATTAAATGTAAAACTGAAATAAAATTTTAGACATTTGAAAGTAAAAAAAACCCTGATAAAAATCACTAAAACAAAACTTTTAAAAGTTAAGAAAGGAAAAAAAAACACTAATTCAGTCTATTGCTAAAATATAGTAAATAATGGTGCCTTAATTATACAAAAAGTACATGAAAATGTAAAGAACTGATTTTGCATGTGAAAAAGAGTATTGTATATATCAGCGTTTATTTTATTTGGAGATGCTGTTAAGGCAATAATAATCATGACTGTTTCTTTCATTCTTAGTAATGAAAGAAACAGAAACATTTAATATGTACAAAAACATTCTTCGATATATTTTATGTTCAAGAAACTCGGGAGAACTCTCCCTATAAGGACTAAATGCATGCAGGTGCTATAAAGACATGCTACTTTGTTCCCCATGTGTGGTGCTGGATTGAATGTTTCGTGGTGACTTGTGCCTTTGATAGAAATGGGATGTGACATGGCCCCTCTGATTGTCTTTTTCCTCATGTGTGACAGCACGTTGCCTGCATTCACCTCGGTTCCCAAGGAAAAGCTCTTTCTTTCTTTAATATTATATTTTCTGCCTCTTCCTCGCTCACTCTCCCCTCCGCTAACCCCACCTCCCCCCTGCTTGGGGGCTCAAGCTGTAGGCCGTAACATCAGATGACTGATGCTGTCTCGAGTCATTCTGTGAGCGTGTGTATCCATCCCCGCCCTAAGACTCGCTGAGTTCCTCTGGCCATGTGAGGCTCTAATGTGCCGCCGATGGGAAGAACCGCGTATTTGCCAGAAATAAGTTTCTTAAATTGTTACAGCACAGTCTGTTTTAAATGAATTTGATAGGGTGAAGAGGTGTTGGATTCATACAGACGCTGTGTAATTTGTGCCTGGGGTGAAGCGGATGGCATATGCACAGCTTGTAAGCGGCATTTAACAGATAGATTTACAGCACTACTGTCCTAATAAGCATAATAAGATCAAAGATCCTCCACATAATGCTGTATTCTATGAGGAAGATTGCAAGAATTAGCTGTTATCCTCTGAATAAAGCACTTAACCTTTGAGCCAGAGCACCCGTAAATTGTGGGTCTTCTGTTTTGCTTGGCCAGCATTCACTTGAGCTGTTTTAAAACATGCTCAGATGTCTTGTCGTGGGAATGCTGTTTAGACTGTGAATTTTTGTGGATTTCAAGCTGTATTTGGAACTACACCATGCAATGGAATGGGAGTGATCAGAAAAACTTGGAACACAGTTCATCTGCAAAGAGGTCAAAAATCCAGCTGAGTCACAAGCTGTTGCTGCTGGAATATTACTTTTTAGTGTGGAAAAATTACAGGAGACCATTTATTATTAGTGTTTCTTAAACTATGATCACTTTAGACACCAAGAACAATATCTTAAACACGTTTTGTACTCATACTCGTATTTCATTCACAAGTAGTTTTGGAATAGAATGGGAAATTTGTTTTTTTGCTAAGACTGCTGTCATAGTAACTATTTTGTGTAACCTATAGTGTCACATATTTTGCATAATTTGACAAAATCTTAGCTTGACTGAAAAGAAACTACAACTACAATAAATTACATGTATTCTGTAATATTAAGTGATTTTAACCCTTAATATTTATTTATTACTCGTATGTCAGTTATTTATATAATATAGTTTTAGTTTAATTAAAAATCATACAGGACAAGGCTGCCTGAAATTGATCTAGCATACACTACCAAAAGTAAATAAATAAATGAATAGACAGATAGATAGACAGAGCCCCAGCTTTTCAGCAGTGGTGAATATATGCTAAGTAATAGCAAAAGCTTCAGACAAGTTCACCAGAGCACTGGAGTCACCGAAAAGATATGTTTAGAACACAGTGCAGGTCTCAGCATCCTAAGCCAAGATGAGCTTGAAACATTGAAGTCTTCATTTGCCAGAAGAACTGATGCTCACATTAAGATGTCAGTTATTTGGCTGACAATCTGCTCTCAGGCTTGAGTCCAAAATAACAGAGCGCTCTGTCATCAGGTGTTGAGTTCATCCTGCAGGGATTCGCATCAGTTTCCAATCAAACCTGGCCGTCTAAAATGACATGAGCATCGCTGCGCCTTGCTTTAATTGATGCCCTAAAGAAAGACCTATGGGTCTGGCCATATCAACCTCTTGATGGCCAATACTCAGGACAGCTGATTGAAGTGTTTGACGTAAGTGCAAACAGTAAACCCAAGGTTGAGAAGAAAGTCAATATACATTAATTGCAAGCTGCCAACCCCCTTTGCTTTTGAACTTTCATCGATGTGGTCACATTTACTGAGACACAAAACTCACCGTATTGCATCCGATAGCACGTTCCGTGTACTCCGGGAGCCTTAACATCAAGGTCGTGCTTGTATTTGACCCTGTTTTGGAGGCTGAATCTGAAGACGGCGTGCAAGGGCTGCGGTAGAAGTGGTGAGGGGTAATCTAGTTAAGGAGGTTAACTATGAGAAATGACCAGGCTTGTGTGCACTGTTTTGACACTTTTTCCTCTTCGCAGCTGCAGCTTTGATGTATCGCGGTAATTCAGTGTTTCAGAGGCAGCGCATTACCATCAACGGGCCTCTGTTATAGAGGCAGGGCATCCATATCTATAATGGGCAAAGTGACAATTCCTCTCAATGCGACAACAACGCCCCCACCCAATGCTCTAAACGCAGAAATCAGACCTTAAAATTGTTTATCCTAGAGAAATGGCACTTGGAGTACCATCACCCTTAGCGAAATGATTGATAACATGCCTTTTATCAAAGCACTTGTCTGTTTTTTGACACTAACAGAGATAATTCAATTTCGAGACTCGCATATTGTGGAAAACTGAGGCCGCCTGCTGGAGTCTTTTGTCACGGTAATTCGGTACGGTGGAGAACTCTGGTATTCTCCTTCTAGATAAAACGGCATTACCTTTTTTCTCCATCTGAGGTAATACCTCACTACTGTGTTATTTTGTAAGATAAATCACATAAGTATGGCCTCTTCAGTGAGCGGCAAACCACAGATGGGCACAAATTGTGTCTGCCTCTCGCTGGAGCCACATAAATAATATTGAGAGATCTGAAAATCCTATTGAATTACCAAGCAATGTACTGGTTAACTGGTGAAATGACCAGTATTATCGCACTCGTGTATTTTAGCTTAGTGTGGCATGCTGTTTGTACAGGTTATGACTGAAATCCACTAGCTAGGTTAAAACTGTTTAATATAGTTAACATTTACTGTTCTCCTTTTTTACTCATGTAGGCTAGCATGTATTTGCACAAAGTCTGAGTACCAATAATAGTCTTGTGTTGTGTCTGGAGATTGTAAGATTACTAAAAAAAGTTCAAGTGCTATTTTACACCCACAGGATGTAATTAGTTTTCTATCACACTGCATGATATAAGCAATATAGCCCACAGAATTCGCATCAATCACTGTGGTCAGATCCATCAAAAGTATTTGCTTTTGCTTTTCTATACCTTTTAAACACATTTGATCGGTTTACGCTAGCATTTTCCAGACAGAGCAAGTAAATAGTGCATGTATCTCCCACCAGAACGCCATTTTATTCCAAATCTGTATGACTGTCTTTCTTCTATGGAGCAACAAAGCAAACATTGTGAATAACAGTGAGTATTTTATGCTTGCATATTGCTTGTTTACTGTCTTAAACTGTACAAAAATGTTTGGGGTCTGGCTCTTTGCAACTCTCATAACTTCAGTCATTCTCTATTCTGAGCACTGGACCGTATGTGTGGATATTCAGCATGTAAACATGCAATTTTCTTTCTCTCTGCATCCCGGCCAAACTTGTGGGATGTGTGAGGTGGCTCTTTTGGTTTGAATAGTTGGCCCTAGTGTGGTAATGCACTAAAGTGCCATGTCCTGACCCAAGGGTCAGGGTTCAGCTAGTTTAATGTGACCCAGATATCTTCTGCTAGTAGATGTGGCAATTACACTATCTGAACAATCGCAAACAATCTTTCTAAAAACTGTGCTACATATATATTGCAAACATTTAATTATATTATTGTCCTTATTATTGTCTGCTGCCTTTCACCTTACAGCATAAGCACTAGTGAAGAATTTGAAGAGTTGTGAGTAGCTTGGACAACTCAGATTAATATAGAAAATTGCTTTGATCGTTTGTTCCAAAACATCTGTTTAGAAAGCAGTGTAAAAAGTAGGTAGACCAGGTGCATGAAGAGAGTGTGTGGTGTGTGTGTGTTTGTGTGAGTGTGGGGCAGAAATCAGCCCCATGGGATCCTATCAGGTTGGAGTCAGTGGTAAGTTGACTCTGGTTGATTTATTACAGTGATTTTGCTTCATCAACATTAATATAGAACAGAAACAGTGCAACAAGCATCAGCATTTCCCTTATAAACTGCCAGCATGCGACTAATCAATGAACAGTCGATAGTGAATACTGGAAAGCATCTCAGCCTCTCGTTCTCTGAAAATGAGCCATTTAATTTCAATCAGAGCTTATCGTTTATAACGTTTATGCCTAATTATGACTTGAATGGAAGGATGACAGTTATTCTTTACTATTTAATTGTTTGATGTGCTATCTAAATTCCTCTTAACAGCAATGGATTAAAGTGCTGCACTCAGCTTTTCCTGCGATGTACGCTGGGGAGAGGCATTAAAAAAACGTAACCCAGGCGTGCACAAATATACCATACACAGTGGCACAGTTCATAATTGCAAATATTCTGCATTGCATGTTCATAATTACAAATGCATATGATGTAATCATTTTACACTGTGATGTTTTAGGGAACAATGAATAAAATCATAATAATTCATTTTGATCTGTTGGGGACTTGGGGTGGTTAACCATTATCTGACCTCATTAACCATTAAAGGGTGCTTATTAGTGCTTTAATGTACTAATATGCACTTGTACGAGAATGCGAGGTACAAAGATACCTTAAAGGTTGTCACTAGGGCAAGATGCTTTTGCACCTTTTTTTTTTTTGCTGGGTTTGCGCTAAGCTTAATCATGCTAATAACCAGCAATTCTCACTGGATAAGGTTTGTTGATCAGTACGATGTGTCTGGTGACAAAAAAAAAACTGCTATTTGCAGTTAAGAAGCCTTCCTTGAAAGACTAATACACTCAAAAATGAAAGTTCAGTCATTATTTACTAGGCTTCGAACTTGTGCGCTGTTATTTTTGCTGTGAAACTGAATTTTTGAAGAATATTCATGCAGTATTAGTAAATAATCTAATTTTACCTTCACATATTGTTCTCAAGATAGAAGTTCATGATGTACACAAAGAACATCTCGCAACAGTGATACACTGGTTTGGAAATAACTATAACATATATATATCTATAATATATATATATATATATATATATATATATATATATATATATATATATATATATATACACACATACAAAATACAATAAGATTTTTATATCATCATTTGTACACAGTGTGAATGCTAAACAGTTTGAGAAAGAATGATTTATCATTCCATCATTACCTAGAGATGCGTCATTATCTCATTACCTGTTCTGTACATTGTGAAGCCTTTGGGCAAAAGGCTTGTGTTTTCAGCCTGAAGTATTACAGACACCGCAGTCATGTGACACGTCCACCTGCCCCTTCATCTCTGATGAAGCCTGAGACAGAGCAAGGAATATATTAAGGAGGACTAAAGGCGTTGCCTTGCCAACTGGAAGGAGAGTTTTCACTCTTGACGTCTTTGCCACCACACCACATGCAGTATCATTAACCAATTAAATTGATATACCTAGATTAATACAGGGCTATCTGACACACACTGCCTTTATAGGTAACATACCTAACCGAAGCTGTAGCAGCATATATAAAATGTAAACAGTTTCTAGTGGTACAAGAATACACATACTGGTTGTCTCTCTTCTCTTCATGTTATTGCTGGAGCAGGGCCCAGTACAGCAGGCGAGGTGCTACGCAGGCCATTTGCATTGACATATTGACACCCTTGTCAGGATTTATATGTACAGCGTGGCAGGCTGGCTGGAGCGAGGACAGCGGAGCAGAACACAGACATCCCAATCAAGAGACCTCACTTCTCCAAACCACACTGAAACTGCACATTTAGCAAGTGCTAGGTCTTATTTTCGCTAGATATGTGTGTTTGAGAATCAACAGGGCTCTAAATTAAATTTAAACCTGTTAACGAGTTCATGAATAATGATATTATCTGATGCTGAATGTTCAGGAGAATATTATTTCAATTTTCTCTCTTTGTCCTCTCTCTCTTTCATTTGTTCCTGGCTAGACTCCCTTGAGGTCCCTGCATCATTACAAAACTCGAGGCTGAGTTGCACATAATCAAATATTTGACGTAATGAGGCTTTTTAATTACTCTTCCCTGCCTGCAGTATCGGCATGCTGATCCTCTCATTCATTTCCAGAGCCATTTGTCATAGAGTTGACAGGCGGTTATGGATACTTCCCATGGTGCATTTTTGGCGGCGTGAAGCTGGCTGTGGTACTGTTGGGTAGAACAGAATTACTTATGGAAAGCGAGATTGGTATATACTTTGAACATAAAAGCATGAAGGATTTGGCAAAATACAAAAATCAAATCTATCTATCTATCTATCTATCTATCTATCTATCTATCTATCTATCTATCTATCTATCTATCTATCTATCTCTAGCTGTCTGTCTGGGTTTTTTTCTCTGTCGAATGGCATCTATTGCATTTGTTTTGGTTTTTCGTTTTGCAACACTGCTCACATTGGACTCAGTGTGAGATTTTACTGTTCAGTGTCTGAATAAATTAGCATGAAACACCAGACAGTCCTAATAAGGGCCGTCATCCATGTTTCAGTGTGAATTGTGAAAAGTCTGTGCTCAAACATATCATTATACAAACAGTCTGCTTGCTGCAATTTCCCAGGGTACCTGCATTTTTGTGGGTTTGTTAAAGATGTTCGTGAAGTCCTTTGCAGCAGTTGAGGCTTAACTTTACAGACATGACCTTGGTGGAAACTGAATGCAAATAAGACGGGCTTGTGCAGCATAGTCAGAGACAATGTGCATCTAACACTGGTTGCTTTCATTAACGTGTTCTTGTAAACAATGAACACACTTGTAAGCGATAAACATGCATTTTAGCTGAAGTTTATACTCTTATTTGCATACAATTTATTCTGAACAACAGCACATTGCTTGCACTTTCAGCTAGTCTTTGCTTTTATAATTTTCACACATATTCTGTTTGATTTCTCTTGAGCTTATTTGAAATAAAATGTAATTAGTAATTTTTTTTAATCTTAACACTTGCATAAATTTGCGCATAAATAGTCATAATTTATGTATTTGCATGCCTCTAATAAAAGTTGTAGGTGAGAGTGGGCCCGATAATAATGCTAAAAGTTTTTAGCAGAACAGAGTTCTTCTTAAATTTAAGAGCTTGGAAGGGGACCTGCAGCCCTGCTCTTTCTGTATTCCCCAAACACACATCCTCTGAGACAAGTCATGGCATTCTCACAGGTTTCCTGTCTTTTTTCCCCACATGTGTGGAGATAAAATTCTGTTCTTAGATGAAAGTAGGAAGGAAAAAAAGCATGGCATCAGCCTGGATAGAGTAGGACAGGAAAATGAGTGTCGTCTTTGCTCATTAAAATTGTGGAGTGATGACAGAAGGATAGATAAAATGAAAAGGCTAACTAGAGATTTTTGCTTTGCCTTAAGGGTCCATCACAGCTTGGGGAGGGAGTGGCAGAACCCAGGGTATTAGGAAGCCCACCAAATGTCAATGATATCTGTATGATTTAAATGGCAGAATGGAGATATCATTGGAGATATCTGGAAGTATCACAGTAATAGGAGGTAATGAGGGCTTTCATAATGTTAGATCTGTCCGAGAGAGATGGTGAGCAATTGGGAGAGATAAAGAAACAAAAGAAATAGAAAAGAAGGCAAGATGACAAGATGAGAAGGAAAATACCATCAGGGGAGGCTGGTGTGCTGGCGTTCCTTAATCAGCAAAACTTAGTTGAAGAGCATACATGACCAGAAAAACTATGCTGACTGACCAGCACGGGAAATCATAATAGTCTTTTCAGTAGTGTATTTATTCTTGTGTTCATTTAATTTACTCATATTCCTTTTAATCATTATAGTTTGAGTGCTGGATGTACTGTATGTGCAAGCAATTATATTAGAGTAAATAATAATTAATGCTTCAACCTAATTCAGTTTTGTTTAGTGTAAATGGGTTTTCTTTAACATTGACAAATACATTGTAAACTGAGCTGAATACCTGAACTGAGCAGCAGCACTGAAAATTAGGCTTGTCAATATAACACTGAATCTTTAGCTGTTAATTACTAGATTCACTCTCAAATAAAAAAGGTACAAAAGGCTTTTTTTTTTTTTCAAAAGGTACACTTTTTCCAATTCCAAAAGGGTGTATATCAGTACCTAAAATGTACAAATTTAAATTGCAACACTTTCTTTCAAAGCATGCTAGGAACAAATAAAATGTAGTTAAATAAATATATATTCATTAAAGTACATAATTAATTGGGTGGATGATGTTAAACAATTAAATCTTCATCCATGGGCGTTTACGTTCATTTATTTAGTCATAGGGGAAATGAATTAATTAAACTCCTATTCTACAAGTCTGAAATATTGACCAAAAATGTAAGATTTATATTGCATTAGCTGGTTTTAATTGACATAAATTGAGAAAAAGTGCCTCTCTTGAGTGTAAGAGAAGTGATGTGTTCATGAGTAATGTGAGCGAGAGCCCCTATGACCTGTTGGTGCTGAGTTACCAGGGCAACATTGTTTTGTTGGAAACTGAGGAGATGCACACAGCAGACTTGAGACGAACCGTCCTTGCAGTGGCAGTCTTCACGCACACTCTCAAAGAAAGCTTTTTTTAAATGCTACACAATATCACTGCATTAATCTGTGCCTTGTATATATAAATACTTTCTCTTACACAGTTTGTAGTAACAAAATACAAAAATACTGATTAAGAAAATGATTTTTGCTCAGCATTCTTTCATGTTTAATGATTTACAACCGGGCAAAAGAGCACCATTATGTTTTATGATGCTCCTATGTGACCTCTGCTAGTTTTCTAATGAAGTTCTTTCATATGAAAAACTCCCAGCTCGCTAGAAAGTGGCCCTCTTCCATTCAGCGTGGCCTTTGATGCCGTTCATGTCAACATGGGCCATCAAAAGCCAAACAAGGACCCAAGCAGAAGCACATTTGGGTAACCGTGGCACTCAGACACACAGTGTTGGTGGAGCTCTTGGCCAGGCTTGAGCTTTTGATGTATCGGATGGTGAGCTATTCTCGCAGCCGGCCGCAGATGGAGGTTCTGGGCTTTTAACCAGGGTGGAGGGGTTGAATGGTGTGTGAGAAGACAGCATGGAAGAGAAACAATTGGAAAGGATGAGTCCAATGGTTTATTAGATCTTCAACACTTTTTCAGCCATGCCCCTCTCATTTTTTTTTTTTGCGATTTGATTTTTGGTGGATAAAAGAATTGAACTGGGTGTTAACTATATGATGTGCTTATTAATGATTCAATTACTTTTAATGTATCACGTCTTTCTCCACGTAGGTCTCCAAGTCTGATTCAACACATTACATTAGGTTATTATGGCAGATATATTTTATATATGAAATTATATTACAAAAATGACTTCAGGCCTAAATATATATCATTTGTTTCCAAACATGTTGACAAATTTAACTAAGTTGATATTAATAGGTATGGTTTTTAGACGCACGTTGGTTGGTGATTTAATAAAAGAGTTAAAAGTCTGAAAAAGTATTTTAGAAAATACAGAGACATGCAGCAGATACTCACAGACGTTCGTCCACAAAATACACAAACAGAAAGATGGAATAGATAAGGAACAGACCACAGACAGATGGAGACAGGATGATCAGTGTTGAGACTGTTCAGAAACGACAGTCTCTCTGTCTGGCCTCTGGAGGAGACAGCAGGTAATTAAAAAGCAAAATGGGGGGTTGTGGGATAGGGGCCTGGGTATTGGTAAGGCATTAAAGGGCTGTGGAGAGTGGTCATGTCACCCATAAGGAATTTATTTTTGTACTTTTAAAGAAGGGAGGAATTCAGTACTTTTTGCATTTACTGCCCTCATAAGTCAATTTCCATTCCATTTGAGATTTCAGAACAGATAATGAATGACATGAATGACAGACATTTCAGACTTTTCAAACAGCTGGCCTAAAGTATATATTATGTAATACGTTTTGATAATATATATCTGTGTATTTAAAATCATAAATGAATCATTTAATTCAACAAGGATAGATTAAATTGATCAACAAGTGACAGTAAAGACATTTCTATTTCAAATAAAAGCTTTTCAACTTCTGTGCATTACAGAATCTGTTGTGCTTTTTCTAGCAGCACAACTTTACTAATTTTCAGCAAACTGGTCAAGCTGTATGTTATATGCAAGAAAGTTTACATATACTCTTATACATTTTATCTAGAATTACTTGCATTCAGTCTGGAAAAACCTCTCCGTTACCATTCTTATCGTATGACTGGCAGTTGCTCGACCTCTAAATGTATGTGATTTCAAATCATCTTGTTAAAACCTGTACCTAAATGCCATGTGGCCAATTTCTGTCATGATAACCCTATAATCCTAACCCAAGTGGAGAGAAAGAAAGATTAATGGGGAAAAACCACCAAGCTGTGCGACAGCCTTGGTGGAAACTTGTTTATGATAGGAATATGGCCACCGCAGACTGATCTATTCAGGAAAAGCAGAGGTCGAGAAGAGAAGACTTAGGGAGGAGGGTGATTTGAGAGCTAATCAATATTGAGGCTCATCACAGAAAATGATGTTTTATATTCCGCCACTAACGCTCGGTTTGTTTTGTTCTCTCTGTGTGCCCTTTGGGTGGCTATGTTTTCTCCTCTGCGTCTGGAGGATTCTCTGTAGTGGCATTTCTGATGCTATCATTGAGTTCCTGTCAGCCAAAGATCACATTAAATGGCCAGTTATCAAATATACTTAAAAGAATGAGGGTGGAAGAGAAGGAAAGGAAGTTAACAGTGAAAAGAAGAACAAAGTGAGCCTCAAGTAAGAAAACTTATGCAATGTTTCCTATACTTGCAATAGGTTGGTGACAACTATGTGTATTTTAGTCCAGTTAGTGGTAAATGAATAGTTCACCTCAGGAGAACCTATAATAAACCTGTATGATTTTTTTTGGTCTGTATAGTGGAAGTCAGTTTAATGTTGTTTTGGATCTCTTTAAAAACGACTCAACCTGAAATATTAATTTTGTCATTATTTAGTCTTGTGTTGTTCAAACCTCCGTCCTGTTGAGTGTTTTTCTTTTTTAAGTTTGCAGTATAAATCATGATCTACTTTCATTATTTGTAGCATGTACAGTATTTATGTCTGTCATGGATGGTCAAACTATTACTTTTCATCGATGTGTGTGTGTGTGTTGGGTTTTAGGTCTGAGCTCATAATCAGAAATCTTTCAAACCAACTAAATAAACTGAACTCTGATGTCAGATGGACTCATTTCCACAGAAAAGCTTTAGTGTGAAAGCAGCCGTATTTTGTGAAGTATTTGTAGTATGTTTACAGTGTGAATGTGCCTGTGTCTGTAAGGGAAAGATTGAGGGCATATGTGTGCTGGTATGCTGCAGTGAAGTGTCCATCCAGCATTTAAATATTTAGGTCTATCTGTCAGCCTGGCTCAGGAAGGACTTGGCTTCAAGGCACATTTGCCGCAGGAAAAGAGAAGAGTGGGAGAGAAACAGAAAGGGAATATGAATACATGGATAAGAACTGTGGGAAATGAGACAAAGATAAATGAGGATGAGATGGTTACCTGGACTTAAAACAATAAATAATGTAATTTTTAGTGAAATAAAAAAAATATGTTAAAAAGATATACAATTGTAAAAATATCCATTATTTGTTGTAAGTGTATTAAAATATTTGATCGTGATTAATCTCATGATTGTCATGAGATAAATTGTGATTAATCGTAACTTAATTGCACATTTTTATCTGTTCTAAATGTACCTTGAATTAATACTTTAGTAATAAATTAATACTTTAGTAATAAACTACTAGTTTTTAATACTCTAATCAACATGGACAAATGTGTATGCTTTTTGCAAACATATATGTTGATTATTAGTAAAACCATACTCAACACAGAGCATGAAGATGACATGTTTGTAAGGTAGATAGATAGATGTTTTTCTTCATAGTCTGTTAGACACAAGAAAAAAGAACAATGAAATACTAGAGCAATTTAGTTACACAAACCTGTTTACATTTTAACACGACAGGGCAGTTCACTTCTGAAAATGTAAAATGTACATTTATTATTACTGAAACGTACTGAAAAACATATAGAATAAAGAACATAGTCATGTTTCAAGGACAGTAGACATGTCTCAATCGTATTTCGAGGGGGATCCACCAGTTAAAATTATTTTCCATTTTTGAAGGGTTCTCTTAGTAAAATGTGCATTCCTGCTGCTAAATATCACATTATTGGGATTGCATGAATCCGTGGATCCGTTTAGTGTTAAAGTAGTCTAATTTTGTGGGAAGCTGCACACTTGGAAACACTATCTATGGCTGCGTCTTCATTTTTCCAACTACAGGATTGGCCATGAGTGAAAATGTAACCTGCATTATTTGTGCATTAACAAAATTAGTCCCGTAAAATTAATTCGCTTTAATGCGTTATTAACACGTTAATTTTGACAGCCCTAAAATATTAAATAAGCGATATGTGTTTATGTGTAAACTGTACACACATCACACCATCACCTCTCGAACTTTAGCTAAAGTAGCACAAAACAAAGAAATAAATAAGACAGAAAAAAGAAAGAGTAAGACAAATGTCCAATGTCCATCTGTTCCATTCCCTCTCTGCTCTCAGGAACAAAGATCTTCCCACAGTCCTGCTGTGACTGAAAAACAAATCAAATTTTGGGATGATGTAAGTTCATTATGTTTTTGTTTGTGGTTGCTATGGAAAAAGGAACTGAAACCCAACGTCAAGCCAAAGGGCCTATGATTATCTGGTTTGGCCTTGAATTTTTCTGTGCAGCTTGGCTTCATATATCTGGAATGTTAAAGTGACACTTTCAGTTCAGAAGTTCAGCCCTCCACTATTGTGAAAACTGTGGGTTATGACCCTCTCACTTGGTGATGCTCTCAACTGGAAATCTCATTTGTTCTGTAAATAATATTTGACAGAACTTGTAGGAAGTCATAGCTTTGTTGTAAACAACAGCAGATCTGTATGAGCTTGAAACTACGCCTCATTTTCATTGACCTGAAAAGACAGGCAGACTCTTATGTTATATTTACACCATTGCGCTGTTGTCGTGTTCAGTTGTCTAGTTGCACCGTATCCAGCAGATGAGATGCATTCTCTTCGTACATGTCTGTTGCTTTTAAAATACTTGAAAAACGTATTCAATGGTTAAAAGAATACATAAATGAAAAAACTGCGCGGCTTTTTTTAATGCCCTTTGGAAGACAAACAAGACAGTTGCAGTTTACAATAAGGTTTAGTCAGTTAACATTAGTTAATGCATTAACTAACAATGAACAGTACATTTGTTACAGTCTTTATTACTCATCATCATCATCATCATCATCATCATCAAAGTGTTACTAATCAGAGATTTTGTAGAAGATTTTGAAGAATTTCTGTGCAGCTCCTTAAGTCCCTAAACATGCTGCCAGGACATAATGCTGAATATCTCACATGCCGGAGAACAGTTTTGCAGCTAGGCTTGAATTTGAAAGCATTATGGGGTCTGAGTGATGAACTAACCTTGGCTTGTCTTGCTAGAAGCGAGGTCTGTGCTTAGCTGAGGGGTGGCATTAGCGTGAAGCCCGGTTGATGGTTTGGCGTAGATCATCCATCAATGAAGCTAGAGGTTGTAAATGTTATTCAATAAGATATTAGACACAAGCTACAGGCTGATAATTTGTTGTAGTCAAAGAAAAGGTTGTTTAAAACTGACTCTCTTATAATTAAGTTACAGAATGATCTCACTTTATGTTGGTGGCCTGAACTACTTGTGTATACATGCTTTTAATTACAAATTTAATTTTGATTAAACTGTTGACCCATTCCTTGAGACTTTAAGGCACCCTTAAACCTACCCATACCACCAAACCTGTCCCGAACCTTACCCGTAACCCATCTCAATAGCGACAGAAGTGTTTTGCAATACAATATGAACGCAATAAGTACATCTCACCATCTGATGCTGCACACTAACGTAGAGAGCTTCTTGATAGCAGTATTCCTTCTAAAAACTAGTGGATGGAAATGGGTATTATTTTTAAGGAAACTTTTTCCATGGAAGTTTTTTTTTTATAATGATATTTCAGATGTCCTTCATGTTTAAGGTGGCAGTTTTCGGCCAGAATAAGCAGGTCCTATTTTTTTGGCATTCAGGCATGAAAACATACTTGAAACACAAAAAATGGGGATGAGATTATGTAATTAATACTATGCAAGGTTTGGAAAGGATGCACCCTCTTTAAAAACTTCTGTGTTTATGTTTCTGATGTAGCCTATATAATTTGAGTGTATTTTTGCCCCTTTAAGTATGGAAAAATAGGCTAAGTGCAGGCTCATTTTTTCCTTCAGCCTTTCCAACATTAAGTCTTGGAATTATTCAGTGGAGGGGAGGGTTGCTTAATTTTTCAAGCGCATCCTGAACGGAGCGCCTGCACAGTTCCACTGACCATTAACATCAGCTGCCTTGTCACACTCCTCCATCCTTTCCTTGTTCATGTCCTCTCTATCTCAGCGATTTCCATTTCAAGCACCCTTAAAGTGCTCACTTCAGATTTCAGCTTCTTACTCGCTGCAAACCACGGGATGTCTTTCTTATTATTTAACTAAAACTGAACGTTGAATCTTTGCGAACATTACAAAAGATGGTGAGTGATGTTCAAAAAACGTTTCTATCGTTCCTATAATGCCTCGTCTCCCTCTCCTAGTCTAAAAGAGCTACTTTCACAACTGATCTTATCTGAGCTCGCTCAGATTTACAGCTTGCACACTACATCTTCACACTAGCCTTAAGGGACAGGGTCAAACTCTGTACAACTGATCCCCTTATCTAATCTCTCACTGCTGAGACAGACAGAGAAAGAGAGAATCACAGTGACTGAAGGTGTTGGGTGCCGGAGGTTGTAGAGACAGGTGGCCTCAGTGCTCAATTATATGTGTTACACTCTTCCAATGCTATGTGCTTTTTCAATTTATATGTGTTTGCTTTGGTATATTCCTCCACAGACAGGTATACAGGGTATACAGGGTATACAGGGTCCTGTATGATAGCGTACGTGTTGCTAAATTCACTAAAAAAAGTACAATTATACATTTAAATACATTGCCATTTTGCTTTTTACATTTCAGATTGAATTTTTGGTATACATGTGCTTTCACAGTCCTGCGCTGTTGATGATAGTAATAACAATAGATCCAAAAGATCTATGTTTTAAATTAGGTTTAATTTAAGTACACTAAAAATTCTTATGCAGTTATTTCACACTAACAATGACTAATTGTAATGTCACATTTATTATGATGACTATGAGTGATATTTCACTTTTAAAATGAAAAGTTTAATCTTTTTTAATTTATGGCTTTCAAATACAATTTTTTATTAATGAAAGAACCATTTTTCCTTATTGTTAATTACTGATTTTAGGCTTGATTGCACTTGTGAATTTACAGTTAGACTTGCAGACAAATTTAATATAATTTTACATAAAATATTATTTGCAGTACATTGTGTTTTAACTGTGTAAATGTAATCTGTAATGTCCGGTTTGTTTTGTGTTCCCCCAGGCTAGATTCTGCTGCAGATGCCTAAATGCAGTCTGTGTAACTACAGCTAATTAAAGCTGCATTATTGATAGATCACTGAATTATTCAGTACTAATAATAAAAGATAGCCCAATGATAAGCATGGTGTTAAAGGTTTAGTGCCCTTATGATGGAAAAAGCCTTGCTTTGTTGTTCACCATATTGTCTTTAATTGTCTGTCTGTTGTTTTCCCTCTAACTCTAAATGCTTTTTTCAAAATCTCTACCCTAACTGTGACACCGCTGACCTGTACCGAGACAGATGGCATGTAAAAATTGTGAACTGATTTGCCTCTGTGGTGCTTTTAGCCTGCATCAAGCGTAAAAGCAAAAACCACACTGCAGCTTATTTTGGACAAGAACTACCTACATGTGGTGGACATGTAAAGCGACCGCAATTTCTACAGACAACCACAGATCATTTTCTAGCTGAAATAGATTGCGTTACAGTTATAGTCTACTAGAGTGGGAAAAAAAGAATAACTATGCTGCAGTCTGTACAGAAAACATAACAAAACTCTCAAAAGTTGTGTAAAACTAGCCAATCAGATTACAACTCAGCAGATTGAAAACGTGCTTTCCAGTTTTTTGACAAATATGCCTCAGACGGTCAGCGCATGGACTGTGGGCGGCCTGTGGGCGTGCCGTCTGAGACTAGGCTACTCTGACCTGAATTTAAGGTTTTTTAAGGTTGTTAATTTCAACATGCTTTGCATTAAACTGCTTTTATACATCTGATTGCAGTGATATCTTTTAAAGCAGCAAATCAGTGCATAACAATACTTATACCTCTAACAAGATCATCACACATTGTCAAGTCTATTTAGCATGAAATATTAAAACACACAGTCTGCACAAGTAAAAACAAATCTTTTTGCACATTGTGTTTCTTAACAGTGCTAAATGTGTGTGTAGTTGGCTATATGCTGTGTAAGTTGACCTTTATTACCTGTGTTATGGTGAGTTGGCTCATTAGAGCTGTGGGAAGCAGCAGGTATCTTGTTCAGCTGGGTAATGAGGAAGCTTCCCTGTCCTGTGGCCCACATCTACAGATCAAATCTCCATTACAGACCCCTTATTCAGCCTCCCACCAAACTGTTGTCAATGATTCGCTGCATACATATTGTGTTAGTTTGCTTAAAGCACATGTCAGTATGTCTGTCGATTTCGTCCATCCATCAGTCCATTTATCCATCAAGTGAGTCAGGACTTTGATTCTCTCTTCATCTATCCATCCATCCATTCAGACAGATTTCTGTAGTTATTTTTAACAATTTTTTTCTGTCTTAATAGCATATTCAGAATTGTATTTTTTTTTGTATACATGCCTTGGATTCCAGAAGTAAAATTAGATTATCGCACTAGAGAGAAATGCTAGGACTGATCTAATACACCATGCTGCACGTTGTTTTTGCTGAAGTACTGTTAAAGCAACTGAGCCAGAGTCAAGTAGAATTGGAAACAAAAACTAAACAGAGTGAAGAGGGTTTTAAAACCTAGACAGCATTTGACATCAGAGGATCAAGCTCCCTTTGGTGTAATAGAAGACACCTAAATCAGCATGGACAGAGTAGATGTTACCCCTTACCCAGTTTTGCTTTCAACAGTTGTGGCACCTTTTTTCTGCCTGACAACCAGCTAATTTATTCGTTTAATATTATCACTTTGATCTGTCTGCTTAGAAACTGCAAAAACTGAGAGGAAAGAAAGAAAAAAAGCTTCCTAGCATTCAAAGGTATATGGGGTGTGCTTCTCTTTTTGATCTGTTCGTTTCGATTCTATAGTTTTTTGACAGACTTAAAAGAAAAAAAGGAGGGGAAGGAGGAAAAATAAATGTTTAACAAGTAAATATATAGTTTGTCTGCGAATACATATGCTGTCATAGTATGTAGGCTACTGAATCTATTAAAGAACTTTAACCAAAAGAGCATAAACAGTTTTATTAAGAATGCTAAGCTAGTATGCTAAGCAGCTTACTAACCTGAAAGTGAATAAACAAAGATAGAGACATTGTTTTTTATTATATTAGCTTTGGTAATGCAATATGATATAATTATCTTTTTAAAATGATTACTACTAATAAATAAACCACAAAAATAATTTAACACAAAACACGATAAGAACCATAATAAGAGTTTCTGTTATTTCTAATCAGTCACTGTAATTGTAATTGTACCTTTCTTGGTAGCTATGCAGCATTTGACAAAAAGCGTTTAGCTCACAGTTCTCAATTTTTTTTTGCTCCTCAGCTCCCATGGTTGCATACTTCAGTATCTCAGAAATATGTTATCTGGATATTGTTTGCTTACTGTACGGTGTCATGAGTATATTTTACTTTTACTGTGTAGCAGAGACATACTTTCTTAGTTTCTAAGTTTTCTTTTGGAATCTCTGCATCCACAAAGGACCTTTAATGTCCATTGAACCTGTCTATTGGAGAAAACTGTTCTTTACTGTAGCACAAATTAATATATTATGCATCTTCACACTAAGAAATTATGGTTCACAGAAAGGTTATTTGGGGAACTTAAATGATTCTTCCTTGGCATTGCTGTGAAAACCCCCTTTATTTTTAGAATGTATTTATATTTCAATGCAGCAAACGTATGTTAAATGCAACTGGAAAGCCAACTACGATGTTGCTGTTATTTTTTTCATCACATATTATGTAATGATTACTAATTAATCCACAGACAGCTTTTGCCAATTACTGTGCATTCCTGGCAGTTTAACAGAAATCATTTATTCTACCTTCCAAAATCAACCAGTCTTGTCAGTGAGTAAATATTACATAAAATAAGTGTTAATTCTTCTGCACATTAATGCATCAAATGAACATCTGTGCTGTAGATATCCTAATCAACATATATTTTTTCTTAAATTTCAAATAAAGAAAACTGAAGTTATTTTGAATACTGTTTTTGCCCACAAAATAACACGGCTACTTTTTTGCACAGAATAAAGAAATGCACATGTAGGTTTGGAACGACATGTGGGATTATTTTCATATTTGTTGAATGATCCCTTCATATGTTCAACCCTTGCAAAGTTTCCTCTTAGGGTATGTCAAAGAAGGAGGTCAAATGCTTGTTTTGCTAGTCATGTTTATATATGCCATCAGTGCACTTATTAAAGGGAAATAGCTTGCCTTAAGCCAGCACTGCAGGGGTTAATTTGGCTTTGACTGAGCCTGGAAG
This sequence comes from Puntigrus tetrazona, assembly GCF_018831695.1. Taxonomy (NCBI): domain Eukaryota; kingdom Metazoa; phylum Chordata; class Actinopteri; order Cypriniformes; family Cyprinidae; genus Puntigrus; species Puntigrus tetrazona. Next base: position 13,618,152 of record NC_056712.1, read on the forward strand.
GGAGAAGGAGAGACAGAGGGATTGCCTGATAATGAACCAGCAGGAGGAGACATGACTGACCATAATATTAGGGTGATTATGAGACCTCGACAGGGCGAGATATGCAAAATGTTGTGTTGTACAATGAGCTAAATGCTTGTGACATTCGAGTTAAACGCCTGTTAAATAGATGGATAAATTATGAGTTTCCATGTCAGGACAGTGTTTGGTTCAGGAGGATTCTTTTGGCGTCTGTGTGAAAAGGGTGTGGTGGTGTGATTTGATGCATTCGATGCAAATGCTCTGATTTGATTGACAGGTGAGTGTTTGTGTGTATTTGTATGCCACATAGTGGCTGAACTTGCGTTCATCCTTTGATTTTTCCTCCTGTTCTAGGGTGGGGCGCAGTGCCTGTGTGTGAGGTAGGTATGCATCTCAACAGGTCTTATAAAACTCTCTGATTGGTCCGTTGGGCGCTCTGGGAGATGCAGTCCTTTGTGCCATATTGGCTGACAAGCTGAAGCTGTCACTGCGCGAGAAGGTGGAGGGCGGGACAATGTCTTCCACTGTTGCTAGGTTACAGGTATACCTAATAGTCGAGATAGAAATAGAGATGGAGATAGGAAGATAACAGGAAAGAGAAGTGCGAAACGGAGCGATTGGCATTTCTGAAACTTTCAGCTAGTTAGCGGCGGTTTTGTGTATTCTCGGGGCCAAAACGGTTGGCTTGTGTAAACTTTTACCATCATTCAAAACTCCTGTGTGCAATTATCTGATGATTAATGCCATTAGCTATCATTTCAACAAGGTCTGAGTGCAGACAGTATTATTTGTCATTTTTTAAACACAGGCGCTTTACAAATCCTCATTGTGTCACTTATTAATTGAATATTGGCTGGAGGTTGTTCTGTGACCTGAACACAATCTGCTTGTACAGGAATTAGCGAGTGCTTAAACATTTATCACGGCACTGTATAAATATAGCCACCGCCAAGCTTTTCGTTCCTCTCTTCTCATAGATTACTGCTCCGAACCAGTCCGTCTGGCCTAATTGAGGTAATCTATCACCATCCCCCACTCTGAAGTGAAGAGGAAGTGATGAATAGCCAGCGTACCGTGCTCATGTTTCGCTGTTGAAAATAACGCGGGCGACGAGTCGGGGCGGCAGCGTCGGAAGTGTGGGACAGTGCCGTATCGGTAATCTGAATCGCTAACAAGAGTCCATTTAGAACTGCCAGGACTGCCAACAAGTTGAGCTCCCCAACACACACCAATCAATACACTCCTGTCAGCCTTGGCAGGGGCTCTGCAAGAACATGCTGTTAGCGCTGCCCAAGAAATGCTACACAGTTATGACATGAGAAAGTGGAAAAGAAGGAAAATGAGAATCTTATGCAGAGGAGAAAGGTCTGATAGAGTAATCTGTAACAGTGGTTACAAGTTTCCAACTTGTTATGAAAGCAAAGATTGGATGTCTGGTGGCAACTCAGCACTGAACCAGAACTATTTAAGTGAACAAATTATTGAACATCGAATTGAGTTGTATTTATGTCGTTATGCCTGTGTAGCCTATATATAAAGGCTGTATCTATCTTTCTATCTATCTATGTATTTATCTATATATCTATCTAATCTGTACACATGCTGTATAGTACATACTATACAATATATATTATTCTAAGTGTAAGATGGGGAAAAAAACAAAAAAACATGTTAAAAAAGCTTTTTTATTGCTACTAACTCTGTCTTTCATTGCTAAAACTAGCATTTTGTATAATGAGTGATCAATTAATCATTAAAAACTTGGCAACGTTTGTGTGCATCAAAACGGTTGTAAACCAGTCTCTACAAATGTTGGCTATTCTCTGTTCCCTTTATTCTCATTTTTTTTATAGTCATCTTGCTGTCATCATGCGTGTATCATCAAGCAGTTCCATAGTCATATAATTATAAATATTGTATAGCTGAATAGCCAAGTTGACCTTTAGGAAAGAGATTTACATTTGCGCACAGGACTTGGCAATTAGTCAGCTTGTTTTTATATGGAAAGGCCCCTTCAGTACAGCTGTCTCTAAAGCAGCCTGTTCTAGTGGTGTGACTCAACTGAACCGGGTTCAATTGAACATAATTGAATTAGAATGGTTTAGAAGCCAGAGAGGCCGGATCCCAGGCAACCAAGTGCAGAAAATCTGATCATAATGTTGCCTGCTAATTAGCTAGTTTCATTTATGATCTGTGACTAAGATGTTAGCAGAATTATACAACATATATCATGCTAATGAATAATTTAAAGTCAACGTAGAAACTACTTCCGTAATTTGATGTGCTTCAGAATGAAGCAGGATGTTCATTAAGAAAAAATGTAGGACAGGACATCTGCTATTAATTGGATTGCGACGTTCAGTGGATGTTCAGTGGTGTTTTGACTGTTTGGTTAACACTGTTTAATAGTGGTCCAAGTGATGTCAGCATTAAAGGGAAGTTATTATTTTGATTCTAGAGACCAGAATAACATGCACAGATGAATCATTTGCAGTGCAATCAGGAACATGATTTAAGAACATAAGTGGTCAGTTGTGATTTCATATTGACTTTGTGTACTCTGTTGGACCTAAGAGTACAAAATGACTCATATTTCTTGCTCTGTATGAATGAGCTAAAGAAAACCACGGAGAATCATTACTTTCTTTCAGAAGAATGATTTCTTACTTTTCAATACTTTTGCCCTCGATTCTCTCAGTGGAAATGTGACATTCATAGCATTTCTTTGCTCTCTGTTTGGCTGGATCAAACCATCCCCCTCCAGCACCCTCTCAAACTCTCAAAACATCCACCCCATTCTCTTCTTCTCTCTCGCTGTCATTTGCTCTCTCTCTCTCTCTCGCTCTTTTTTCTCTCACACCCCCTAGTCATTCACTTCTCGTCACCCCCTCGTGCAGCTAGGCCCTGATATGACACCAATTACTTCATACTGGAGCACACAGCTCAACCTACCCTTTTTCTCTATACATTGACACTCGCACATACACATAATGTGCATTTTTCTATAGTATTTGTCTTATTATTATGCATTTTTGAGACTTTTTAATCTGACAGTTTGCACTTTTCTCCCACAGCTCTGTGAATTACAGGACGCAAACTCAGAATACTCAATACAATAAAAAAAGTGGGAATTGTGAAATAAAAAGTCACAATTAGCTTTTTAATTTTTCGTTTGTATGGCTTCCATAGTTTTAGTAAAAGTACAGTAGCACAATGAGAGTTTTTGTCACTGTAGGTTTTGTTTGTTTCTGTTTTCACGTAACAATCTGTCCTACCATTTCTTTTCATTGTGGTGCTTTAATAGAAATATTTTAATTGGTCTTTTATTTAGCTTGTTTTCCAGTAAAAATACAAAAAACATTTAAAACATGATGAATTAAGTCAGCGTGAAGTGATATTCACCTCAACTATATTCTAAATGCACTCAGTCTTCCAGTGAAACAACTTCTCTCTGGTTATGTTTGCAGTTCTTCAGTCAGTGGCTACATTTAAATGCACAATTTTTCAAAGTGGTCTTATAAAAATATGCAGCTGTTTTTACACACTTTTTGCGTAATATCGCCTCTCAAATACATCACTGTACTCCGTGAGCCACCGAACAAACATATCCCAGCATATTAATACTGTAAGTCATAGCATGATATTCTTTGAATAACTGTGCAACAATTACACTTTATTAATAGAAACTCTGTAAATTTGTGTGAAAATGAAAAAAAAAAGTGTTAATTCCTTTTGGAAACTGCAGTGATATGTATTTGTTGGTATGTATTTTGTGTCTTGCTAAAAAGTGCACCACGGTATGTTTATGTCATGAGACCAGTTAGCAATTTTTTGTTCAATCGGACTGAATTCATTCCAAATGATGTTGTGTTTACATGGTTGCGAAATAAGTGATCGGGTTGTGTGCAATTTTATGTCAGCTTCCAATAGGAATTAAGCTTCTCACATAATAACTCTCTCCACGGTTTCTTTTTATTAGTTTTTAACAGCAAAATGAATATTTCTAAATAACACTTTATTCAAAAAGAAAGAACAGCTTTCAGTTTCGTATTTAAGCCCGATTCAGTGTTTACATGCACGCAAATCAGAAAAGGAATAAACCACCCCCTTCAATCGGATCAAAACTGATTATTTGGTTGCATGTAAACGTAGCCACTGTCTGCCTAAACCCTGCCGCTTTTTGCTGTCGACTTCCATTTTTGCAAACTGTTTCCAGCCAATCAACAAACATTGGTTAGAACCAAGTCCCCACCCTGCATTTTAATAATACGTTTCATTGTGAGGTTGTCACAATATGGAAGAAAAGATCTTTCTTTTTCTCTGGTTTATCTTTGAGCAAGAGAAACAGTCTTCCTTCACTTTAAACAATAAACTCAATGCTTCCTTAGAATGCTCCCCCCCCCCACCACAAAATAAATAAATAAATAAATAAATAAATACATGCCTAAGTGTAAGGCTAAAATAGGCTAAAAATACTATAGTACCAAGGCAGCTCACTAAGCTTTGGAAGAGTTCCAGTGTGTCATATTGTTCTCATCCAGCATAATTTTCATGTGATTAGGATAGATTAGTTTTCAAAACAACATTAATAAGACCACGGACAGCATAAACCTCTAGCTGTGATGTGGGTGTGAGGTGTGTGGTTGACTGAAGGGTAGCTGAGCTACAGCTGAGCTTCAACTCAGTGAGAATCAGTCCCAGAGGAACAAGCACAAGTTCAGTGTGTGTGGAGTCTTAATGGGCTAAAGGAGGGATAGGGAGGTAACGGTTAGGCTAACGATTCAGCTGAACGCTTTAAACAAAAATGTTTCAATTGACGTGCTACTGAAGCTCATAAGTGTGCGTACACACACAAACCTTGATGAAACATGCATGCAGTGCAGCCGGAACAATGAGGGAGCTGGCATTTGACTCAACACTTTTCAGACTGCTGGAGTGATGCAATTTCTGATTAGCTTTGGGTGGTAGTTTATTTTCTGAAAATGATTCTGAACGTGTTGGCAGTGTAGTCTGGTGTGTAATGCAGTTTTGATGCTTTGACAGTGTTGAGCCATGGTACAAATACAAATAAAAGCGATATATATACATATATATTAAAAGTTGTTTCTTCACAAATATGGAAATTCTTAAGCAATTGGTACTATGAACTTTCGTTAAATAAATTTTGTACACTTTTCAGCAAGTGTACAATATGTAGGTAATATGTAACATAGGTGATTCTACTTCTAAAAAAATGCTGTTATTTTGACCTTTTTTTTTCATTAAAGAATCTTGAAAAACATTATCACAGTTTTTAAATGTGATAATAAGACATTTTGTCTTGAGAACTAAATCAGTAAATAGAATGAAGGATCATGTGATGTAATTTTGTTAAAAAAAGTAATAAACATGTAATAAAAACAGTACTAAGTCTTGATAATAAGTAATTATGATTCCACTGGATGCAACAAAGCCTCGTTTGAAATGGCTTTTATTACATTATAGTAAGGGCCTAACATTTCCGTCACATGCTTCAGAAGGTAATAATGTACAGTATGTGGAATAAACGCATTGCATTACACAAAATAATTGTAACCTTTTAGCAACGTCCTTTAAAATAGAAAACAGTTTTTTGGAATTGTAATACAAATTCACAATATTAGCATTTTTGCTGTATTTTTATTAACTAAAGGCATCTTTGGTGAGCATGAAAGTCTTCTTTCAGAACCGTTATAAAATCTTACCAACCCCAAACTTTTGAACAGTAGCGTATTATTTAAATTTGCACACATATCCCTTAGTGACATGGCCTGGACCGTTTTTTCCTCTTCTGAATTCTTGATGACACTTTCCTGAGTGTCTTTTTACCCAGCTCTCATTCTGACTGTCCTTCCCTTACCTTTGTTCTCTTTTCTCATAATCTCAGTGTCTCACGCATATACAACTCTGTCAGCACCTTCTGAGCCTGTCGAAAAGTTCTCCAGCCTTCACAAAACTGTCAGTGCTTTCTTTTACACTCTCACCTTTCAAAGCCCACTGAACTCATCCGAGGGACACAGTCTCTTGCCACAAGAAGAACCGCCTCTTGTAGCAGCGGTTCCTCCTCAATGCCAAGGGGCAGAACTGTTGCGTGTTTGTATGTATGTGTTTAGCCACTTGAATCATTAATCTAAGCAGATCATTCAACTATGTGCAATGGAAGCTTTCAGGGGGAATTTATTTTTGTACTTATTTTGAATGTATTTATGTACACACAGCCAGACATAAAGCACAGGCCTGTCTGGCTTTTAAAGGCAACATAAGCAGAAGTAACATGCATCTACTCGGCAACTGTGTATTCATTTTCATATCTAATTTGGTGTGAGGGCACTGATCTAAGGACAGTGTATCTCTCAGTGAACACTCAGTGTAATGAGAGGGATGCTGGGATACGCACAAGGTTGCATCACTAAGTCTCTTACGGTGTAAATCGGCCTGACATCTGCCAGCCCTTGTGGGAATTTATGAGTTTGTGTGAATAAAAAAGACTGGGTGAGTGTGTGTTTGCGTTGACAAAACTAGGGCAGACGTGTAAAGAGACACAGACACACACGTTCACTTACTAACCTTAAGACAGATATAGAGCAGACACACTCGCACATTGTTACAGCTTCCTGAATTCACGTGATCCCACTGCAAATGGAGTTACTTAAGGACAGCAGCTGAAAAGACCAGCTTATACCAGCATGGTCTTTCTGGTGAGGCTAGTTGACTTGATGGTCAAGCTACTTAAGAAGACTGCTGAGGACACCAGCATCACATGCTTTTGGCACCTAAAAATGCCCGCATTTAAAGAAATGCAAAAAAAAAAGTAATTTTATGTCCAAGTAAAGTGTTTTTTAGGAATAAAATATAAAGATTTTGTTAAAATAATGTTACATTGTCATTCAGTGTAATGCAATATTTATGTATATGTATAAATTTATATATATATATATATATAAATAAAAGAAAAAGGAAGCATATTAAAATAATAGTAAAATATAAAAAACTGCCAAATGAATAAAACCTGATGAAAAAGACATCTAATTAGTATTTGGGGTGGAAGTAATTTATATTTTAATGTCTCATTATTGTGTTGTAAATAATGGGGCAACAACCATTTAAAGCTGTATTAAACTTAACTTTTTTGTTATATATTATTGTTATGTATAATACATAATAATTATACATATATAAATTTAACATCTAATTTAATTACATTTACAATCTTCATTTTTATTTCTATACATTATTTATATATATGTTGTTTAGTGATTACATAGAGAGAAAAAAACAAATAAACAAACAAACTAAATTATATATATATATATATATATATATATATATATATATATATATATATATATATATATATATATATATATATATATATATATATATATATATATATATATATATATATATAATCTCTAAACAAATTTATATGCCAGAAATTTTTTCTTGTCAAATTATGTTCATCAAACATTTATTTTTAGATCTTGTGTAGTGTACCAGAAAACTAAATACAAATATTGCAACTTGATTGCAATTTTATTTTTAGCTTAGAAAGAATTTGGTCTGAAAATTCCCAGAAGAACTGAAAGTCGTTTTTTAAATTGCTGCTCATCTGTTATTTAACCTCATTGTTTTTTATTGTGTCTGAAAATCAAGGTGCATCAGTCTGCACCTACTGAATTACTTTATTCCCCTGTGTGTATGTGTGTGTGTGTGTGTGTGTGTGTGTGAGAAAGAGAGAACGAGAGAGAGCAAAAGAAAGACAGACAGACGGAGAGAGACAAATAGATATTTATGCCCCGCCTTACTCAGTCGGAGGGACACTCTCTCCTCCCTTGTTTTCAGAATGCACAAAGCATCGTTCTCTCACAGTAGATAATTACTGCAGTCATACAACTAACAGTATTCAAGCCGCTAAATTAATTCTTAGTCTTCCATAGCGCTTCCTTCTCTCCCCTTACGCTGTCGCCATAAGGTCAGGGACGGTCTTAAATCAGATTGTCTCTGACAGGCTGAGAGAGATATGATAGAACAGGATTAGACCTTAAAGCTGAACACAACATTTTCCAATTGATTGCTATTGAATCCCAGGTCACGGTTTCTTAACAACATTTAGTATAAAGCCTCTGTAAGCTCTTATAAAAGGCATGAGATGGGATTTAAGGCCGGGAATGATTTAAGGCATATTAGACCACAGGTGCATTGTAAAAAATAAGATACAAAGCTAAAATTAAAATTTGATTGGATAGGCCATGTTCAAAGTGGTCCATCGAGGGGTCATAGTTATTGGCACCTCATGTGCACAGTGATTTTACAGTGGCTTTTAGGAATTCACTTTGCATTTTAACCACGGTAAAATCCCTTCAGTGCAAGGTCTCATGTGGCTTATTGCTTTATGATTTTTCATTTTTGCCAGTTTTTAGTATTTCTGAGATGGCAGGGTAAAGGGGGCAATATCTATCCCCTCTAATGTCTTTAGTGTTTTTCATCATGATCCAGAAAGTTGTCTTATCTAATGTGTCATAGTGATGTGCCACTAACTGGCAGCCTCCCCACTGCTCAAAGTCACGGTTGGTCTTTTTTTAGGTTCTGCTCACCTTGAAATCCATAGGCGGTGCCATGGAAACCATCGTGTTACATCTTTCAAAAAGATTTTACACCTTGTGCAAATGCTTACTGCCTATTTCATTAAGGAGAAACAAGTTTCTATCAAATAAGGCATCAAGTGAGCAGCTGTTGTGCTGTAGACCACAGATATTCATTTAATAACAGTTTATGTCACAAAGCTAGTTTGTGTGCTTACTGCATCCTGTATTATATTTGCACATATTGCTCAAAACATTTTTCACAGTATGCAGCAGATTTGGTGAACTACACATTTCACTTTGATTTCTGAGAAATGTCATACAGTTGAATGAATGCAGTGGCAAGAGTATAATGCTTGCATTAGAGTTACATTAGAAGCAGGTATTGAAGAAGCAGTGTAGATATGTGGAACAAAATGAAAGACACATACACAGCATCGTGCATTTAATAACACCAAGAACAGAATATGGATGAGGCCAAGGGGGTAAGTGCCTCAGGGTCATCAGGGTCGAGGTCTAGCAAAGAATATATTTCCACAAATCTCGTCTGATGTAAGTAAAAGGTCTCAGTATGTCATATATGTAGTATATAGTTATAAAATAAAATAATAATGATGCCTACTGTGTGAGAGTTTGGGGTTATGTGGGTTGTGTGTGTGTGTGTTTGTTAAATGGTACCAATAGTAGTAGGGGATCATGAATGCTCTAGCTTGAAAATATGTACGGCTTCCATATAAATTTCAAGCAGCACATCTGTTTTCAACATTGATACTAATAACAAATGTTATTTTAGCACCAAATCAGAAAATTGGATTTCCGAAGTATCATGTGACACTGAAGATTGGAGTAATGTCTGCTGAAAATTCAGCTTTTGTTCACAGGAAAAAATTGTAATAATATTTCACAATTTGTACTTTTATTTTTGGTCAAATAATTGCAGATTTAATAGATTTATTAAAAAAAAAAACATAAAAAAACTGTTACTGACCCCTAAAATGATCTTATACAGGGTACACAAAAATAAATGATACAATACTAAATAAAAACAAATAATAGCACACTATCTAAATTGCACCAAGAAGGAGCTATTGACCATTTAACACTTCTGAACATTGGTCTTGTGTTGTGAGCATGAAGTTTTCTCATATCACAAGTCATGAACCAAGCTAAAAGGCTTGATTTTAGGTTTGACTGTCTTCGTCTTTTTGGGTTCAGCTCTCTATCCATCCTGACAGACCTTTTTGGCTCTCTTCTAAATTGCTTTGCCCTCATCCACTGAACTTGAAGAAGTGAGCAAACAGAGAAGACCCAAGACGAGCAGCCATTTTAGCCCTTGCTCTGTTTCTACCTGCCCGCTCTGTCTTCGTCTCCTAAATCCCGTCTTGGAAGTGAACACACTGTTCTTTCGGCTCCAGCAGGCCTCTGATGTTTTATTCAGCATCTCCTCTGAGAGCTGAAGGGACAGCACAGACTTGTCCGGTCCCCTCTCCCTTCCTTGCCTCTCCCTTCAACGATCGATACGTCCGTGTCTCAGAGTCCCTCGCGTCATCTTTCCTCTCTCACAGTGCGCTCCGCACTTCCTCTGTTTGGTATTCTAGAGCAGGAGCCACAGTGTAGATCCATCAGCAAGGCCTAGAGATGAAGGGAAGAACCAAGAGAGACACACAAACTGAGACAGTACGCCTTCTCTTAAGAGTTTCTCAGAAATGCATCTGAATTACAGACTCCGTTTCACAAAACTGGCATCTCTTTTGAACTCTTTTTGATAGCCAGTTTGTCTCTCTGAACTTTGGCAGGTTCTGTGAGCTGCATCACCTGTGTTTCTAAATAGGTAGATGAAAAGTTGATTTATAACATAAGTGCGGTAAATCACGGCCAGTCCGTCTGTAGACCTTCATTATACCCAGTCGGCACAGAAGCCTCAGTCATAACTCACAGCGCTGGCAGCGCTGAACCATAATTGTTTGCATATGTTGCCCTAACCATATTTAATTATTTCAGATATGATATGTATTAAATATTGCCTAAATATCGCCTAATTTTGGATATTTGTTGTGCTGTGTAAAGCTAAACAAACGTTTTTCCTAATGTTTTTCTTTCTTTTTTGGACATAGAATATGTTTCAAACTTTTCCAAAATATAATGACAGTATCTTGATGCACCACATTTCTACAATGTAAGAATATTAAGCATTATATTATAAAGACAACAAAATTAATTGGATTATTAATTATTTATTGCATTTTATACTGCAGTTGTAATAAAACCAAATCAAACTATTAAATAATCTGTTATATTTGGATTAATTAAGATGGTTACACTTCATTTCAAGGTGTAATATTAATTAACTACATGTACGTACTATATGATTAGGGTTAGGATTAGCTAAATTATTATAACAATATTTTTATTATTATTAAGGTTTAAAAATTGTGCTGAATGCTTAATTTTCAAATACATGAAACATTCAGATTTTTTATAAATACTAAATTCAAAAGCACCATATCAATTAATAATAAGTCTTTATTATTTTACCGTTGCTTTCTAATCAATATGTATCACTGTTTTCACAAAAATAGATAATAGAAAAAAAAATATGAGAACACCAAGTCAGCATTTTAGAAAGATTTTCTGAAGTAATGGAAATATATGATTTGTCATTAAAAGAATATTTTAAAATCTATTAACATAGAACTCGTTTATTTTTAATTATAATAATATTCCCCAATATGTATGTATTATTGTGTATTATTTATGTATTATTTATTTATTAATGTATTATTTATTTGTAATTAATAAATTATTTATTTATAATTATATTTATATTTATTTATATATATATATATATATATATATATATATATATATATATATATATATATATATATATATATATATATATATTATACTTTATGATGATACCCACATGCTTATCACGTCTAATTCTATGCAGGAGCCACAAATGTTCATGCAGTACTAAAGTGATCATGTTATTCTCACTGCATGCTCACCACCAGATCATTTAGCCATTCCTGTCTAAGATGTCAACGTGAGAGGACAGACAATGACAGCGTGCATGTGGAGCATGCCTGGGGCATGAATTTATGCCTGTGTGTGTGTGTGTGTGTGATGTGAGATTTCCCTTATGGATGCTGCATAGATGCAGTCAGCAAGACTGGTAATTACCAGTTGTCTAAACAGACAGATGGAATTAAGGAGAGTGAAAGCAATTTTCTGAACGCTTGTTTTGGAGCAAGGAGCTAGAGAGCGCAAGAGTGTGCGAGTGAGAGAAAGATTACCTGACACTGTGTGTAAGCACCTCCGCTTGACGTTTTTATCTTTCACTCTCCTGTCACTAGCATCAGGTGCTACTCTTTCACCCTCCTGACAGGATACATCTTGCCCTCTGGCCTTCCTTCTTCTCCTTCCTCTTCTTTCCTTTTTCTCTCTCTACCTGTTTCTGTCTCCTCTTCTACCTCTCATCGAAGAGAAGGTCATCCAGGGTAGATGCCCTTCTGAGATGGCTTACATAACTCAGGCTGACATATGGATCTTTTAGCACGTTTTTGCTCAGCAAACTCCAACTGTGCTCAGCTTGGGCGGTGACGGCTCCCTCCTCAGTCTCCTTTCGGTGTGAATCATGTCAAGAAACCGTCATTTGCAGTGACCCGTGTAAAAGCTGCAGCTGACATGCACTTATCCTAAGCCACCGATGCTCGGGTGGTTTACGTACGCTGGCCAATTAGCTATCAAGGGATTACGACTTGTGTCGTGTGGTGGTAGGGAGAATTGTCGCACAGCAGCGAGCAGCAGGGTAACTGCAGACCAGACCAATAAGTGAAATACCATGAAGGTGTCACATAAAGGGTATTAAACTTGATGCTATTTTAGCATCTCATAAATAACTAATTTCGTGTATTCACTTAGGTGGCCTTAGCTACTGTGTACTTGCATTTAAATTAATAATTTGGTGCAATGCATTTTTTTACATATTGAACATAATTCTTTAGTAGCCAGATTACACCCTAAATGACGTTTTTATGAGAGATGTGTCCACTGGTCACTTAAGTTGTCATGTTAAAAAAAAGTATGCTCATATTAAAAACGGAAAATGCCCGATTAAGTTTGAAAAATCTAAAAAACGACAGGTGTCAGCTGAATCACGACTATTTACCTGTAGAGTCACACGGTGGTCCACGCCATGCCCATCTGCACTGCTACTCCAGCCATAAGCAGAGACAGACGATCCGTCTCCTCTGGGAATCATTGTGGCGTATCACTCTCTGGGGTGCTTCTGGAATTCAGTTTCTGTCTCGCATGTGCCACAGCTGATTCAGAGCCACTCCTGTTATAAATGTCCTTGTTTAAGATGCAGCTGGTGTTAGAAGAACTGATCCTAAATCAGGCGTGGAAATAAAATTGAGATTTGACTGACTTAGGGTGGATATTGGTGGGAGTAATGTGTCTCAGCGCAGGTGAAACTGGGCCTAGGGGTACACTAAACCTTTTAGAGTCTGAAAGCTGGAGAGAGGATCTCAGCGCTATGCGTTAAAGTTTGCCCGGAGGAGGGATCTGCATTGTGCAGGGGCCCGTATTAGGAATAAAGAGGTGCTAAAATGGAAATTGTGGTGTAAAATTATTTAGAATCAAGATTGAACACACAGAAGAATAGAGTGGACCAATGATTTCATTGGTGTAGTTAATTTCCTTTTGACCGTGATTCATTTTCTTTAGCTTTTCTTCTTGTTGAATTCTTTTAAATGTTAGTTGTCATTGTTTATATACGGCATTACTTATTAATATTTCATTTTAAATTAATATTTTTATTCAGCAAAGACTTAGCAAAAGATTAGTTTAAAAATATATTGTTAAAAATATTGTTATTTTAAATGGATTTTTTATATTCATCAAAGAATCCTGTAAACATGTCAGAATAATTTCCAAAGGATCGTGTAACACTGAGCACTGAGGTAATGACTGTTAAAACAATTTAGCTTTGCTGTCACTGGAATAAATTACGCTTAAAAATATTTCGAATAGAAGGCAGTTATTTTAAATAGTAATAATATTTCACAATATTACTGTTTGTACTGTAATATTTATTAACGAATGCAACCCTTTTTCCAAAAGCCTGATAGCAAACTTTGTTATTTAGATGGATATTTGATTGAGCACTATTTAACTGAAGATGCCTATTTAACACAACATTATAATCATTTTGATTGACTTTCTTATTTTTGCGGATGCTAGGGTTGTATGTTCAATCCCTGCACTTTTCACTTACCTGTTTTTTTGCGAGGAAGGAGTAAAACAGTGTAGATGAGTTCTCATCATCAGCAAGGGATTCAACCCAACACATGGGTCTTGTATTCTCTGTGCCGTTCAGTTTATCACAAGTTATCTGGAGTATTAGCTTGAAGAATGTTTTTGTTTGTTCTGTGGAATGGCGTAATTTTTGTATAAGCTGGCAATGTATTTAACTTTTTTTTTCTTCTCACAGGCAGGGATGATCAGAACTGAGCAGGAGGAGTTTTTCATTGAGCCAGTGGAAACGGGACATCATGTGATTGAGCAAGAGGAAGAGGACGGGGGTCGTTCTCACATTGTGTACCGTTCCGCCGCCGTGAAGAAGCCACCTGTTAGCTCACTAGCTGCAGACTTTCACTCCAAAGGTTAGTCCTGTTCAACAGCGTTTATGTTAACCTGGGTATTTTGCCTGTACATGCTAAAAAGATCCCCTGCTTGTGTTATGGGGTTGTACAATTGTTGCACTGTCTAATGTATAAATGTTTCTAAAGCGATTTCAAATCTCACATTTTTAAAGAGGTTTTGCGAAATAGTTGCATTGACATTTACTGTCAGTGAGGTTATAACTAATGGTTCATGTGGTGGACATGCATTGTTAACCCAAAGAGTCAAAGGAGGCCTCTGGTCAGCTTGGGTTTCACTGTTTGGATCATCATCCACTGACTGCCCAGCTGAGTCCAACATTAGCTTTGCTCTCAGTGAAGTGCCACGTTGAAGAAAAAGAGCGGTGTCTACCAGTAATTGTGAGTCATACGATTAAATAGGAATTTGGGTTGTAAAATCGGTTATAAAACAGCCACTCAGTAACATTTATTGCATTGCTTAAACTGTTTTCCTTTTATATAGTTATGTCCTCATGATAGGTAAATAACAGAATCCTTGTGATAAAATAAAAAAACCCAATAACAATAGCAATATATATAGATCATTATCAAATGACTCAAATGAGTAATCAAATGTCATGTATAATCAAAATCAATTCTTTTTAGCAAAATGAACTCCCTCCTGTGCTTTTATTGGCAAGATTAAGGTTTAGATAGCTTTTGAGCATTTAAACATGCTGTCAGTTGAATGCTTACAAGTGACATTTTGCAGCTCTGCCAAGCAGCAGTTGAGATGTTGTTAGCACCATTTGGTCATGTACTTATTCAGGAGGTAGAAAATCAATTCAAAAGCTTTCTTCAGTTGCTCTCTGCATACACAATTTCAGCTGTATTTTTCTCTGCGTATAATGTGTTTATGGCAAAACCATTGCACGGTTTTTACCCTTGCTGCATGTCAGTACATCTGCTGTCAAAAGCCTTCTGTAATGTAGTGACTGTTGGCACTTTTGTTGTTTTTGTTTTAAGGATATGTTTAATGAAAAAAATGTGCAAGCGGTGATAGTCTAAGCGCGCTTCATTCTTTTTGTATTTAAATTGAAACTTTTCTGTATAGCTTTTATATGCATTCCATTTGTGGGATTTGGTTTTGTTGAAAAATTGTCATGCTTCATTTCAGGCAGAAAACAACATGCAGAGGCAGCATGTTTTAGCATGATTCCCCCCCCCGTTACATTTCTTGTCAGAGGAGTGGCAGCCATATGGGAAAAATAACTGTTGCTCATGCAAATAAACAATTATGCAGTTATTAATTGGTTTTCATCCTAACAAACCATTTACAGTAGCTGCTCACTAAAACAGTAAAATTAAAAGGGAAATATAAATAATATCTGGTTATGAAATATATACAGAAACAGATTTTTGTTAATTAAAATGAAAATGACAAATAATTGCCTGGTCCTTATTTTATGGTTAATTATGGGGAAAAGATAAATATAAAAAAAGAATGTTAACAATGAAAAGAATATATAAATAATATAGTATTTATGAATGTGTGTATATATATATATATATATATGTATATACATAATAAATACTAGTACTAGTACTAGTATGAATCATTTTATGTTGTACAGTTTAAAAAAACATTTATAATTTACTAGCATTTTTATATATCTAAAGATTTTATAATATAATGATATGTTAGTTTTTGGAAACTATTCACAATAAGGATAAATATTTTTTACACAAGTTGACTATATTAGTTAAATACTTCTAAAGCATTTACTTCATGTTGATTCCAACATTTACTAATACATTATAGTTGTTCTATTAATGTTAATGTAATGGACCACAGCTAACTTGTAGTGACAGTGAACTGTTGTATTTTCATTAAATACCTTTAACAAAATGAATAAATACTGCAATAAATATTATATGATATATTATATGAATTATATGATTGTGTGTATGCTTTAATGACTGATTATTTTCAACCCGATTTTATCATTTAATTCTTAATATAGCATCTTTAAACACTTTTTCTACCATTATTGAGATATCATTTATATCAGATGCACTACATTAGATAAACGCTGCTATTTGTGTTGTGATTTTATCGTATACACATTGGTCACATTTTACACTAAAATGAACAAATTTGAAACTTGCTGCAGGAAGATGAATCATGCGTCTGCAGTGGATCCCATCGTTGCTGACTAACTAATACATCAATGTGTGAATGTCGTTAAAAGAAACACATACAGTTCAAATTTTCGCACATCAGCGGTATCTTAGAGCTCAGTAATGTGGAAATGTGCAACAATCATAGACTCATAGTCTTTCATAATTTCCTTATGGCCTTGAATATGTGAACAGACTCACTGAATGAATAGTTCACCTTAATTTGTTTGCCTGTTGCTTAGAAAGATTTGTGGCTTGTCCTTGGCAACATAGTTCTGTGTATTGTGTATTTATCCTTTTGAAAGAGATATTAATGATCAGATCTTCCAGCAATTGACAGAAATTAGGGACATTTTGTTTGCCCAGTCATCAGAAGGTGATAAAGTGATCTTCAACCAGAAGACTAAGACTTTGGGCCAGATTTACTAACAGCCGGCTCCGGCACAAACCGTCTCTTGTCATTAAAAAAGAGACTGTTGGAATTTACTAAAGATGCTCAGTGAGGAATTAGTGCTGAAAAGGCATGGAAACAGTAATTTTTGTGCCTGACCTTATTGAATATGTGTTTGTAGAAGTTATTAAAATGAATCATGCAGTGGAATTTACTAATTTGCACTTGTCAAATTACTGGTGCCATTATTTAACATTCAGAAAAGCAGGCGGTTATTTGTGGTGCTTGCATTGTGTAGATTGCACTGGTCATTATCTGCTAACACTAATTTGCTCTGTTTAGTAAATCTAACCCTAAGGCACTTTATAAAAATGTACCTCACTGAATGGTGTGCCATAAGTGCGAAAAATGCAAGAATGCTCTGTAATGCAACTTAAAGTTGCAAAACACCCAACTGAAGAATGAGAACAACCAGACAATTGCAAAAATCACTAAATCTAAAAAATTGTTGTAGCCTACTCAATCACTCTGATTTTATGATGTTCTTGGGACCAAAACGTGTCATTTCACTTTTAATGTCAAATTGATCACCTAAAGGTCAATCAATCTCGGCCTTTAGGACTAGAGGCATTGACACAACAGTGCTCAGGTATGAGAGGCATCATAACTTTCAGTCATAGCCCCATTGTGTAGCTTTGAATTGCATTGAACGGGTCCTGGAGCGTACGTTGAATATGGGGGATTATGAGGGTCTATTCTGAGCACTTGCGCCTGACACCAGAGCCGCCAATAATAAGGGAATAAAAGCAGCTGTGAAGAGGAAAAATTAGTTTTCGTAAGAGTGTGTAAGAGGATCTGGAAGGAGACGGATCTTAGCGAAGTGTAGACTGGTGTTAATGCTTTGTCATTGACACCTGCTTATCAGCTGATTCCACTTCTGGAGTGTTATGGTGTGTGTGTGTTTGCATGCTTTCTTTCTGTGTAACACCCTTTTGTGATAATATTATCTATACTGAGCCCTTCACCCAGTTGTATGTGCATTTAATACATGCATCTCTGTACACATGCACAAAGTAGACTCTCTGTTGCTTGGTGAGCTGCAGTGTGCGCCTATGAAGCGCTAGGGTGAGTCTGGATGGCGTGGGAAGCGACGCTTGGGAGGTGGTCGTGCTGCACTCCGCTGTGAAAAAGCAGAGTTTTTCATGGCCAGACGGTCATGTGACGCAAAGACAGCATAACCGAGTGTTCCTGCTATGCTGCATTTCACCTTCTCAGCACCGTCCATTAACAACATCAGTTTAATGGGTGTTTTTGAGGTGAACTCTGTGATCTAACTGTTTCTTACAATTTAATGTGAACCATAGTGTAATTTGTTGAGTATGAATGTTATGTAAATCAAGTTACTAAATACTTTTTTTTTTCTTGGTGATTTATAGCAACAAGCATTGAAAGGTCTCTGTATGTTTATAAGGATTTTGTGTAACATTGAAGTATAGAGACCAGTTCTCACTATTAACTAGTTGCTTATTAACATATTTGCAGTTTATTAGTACTTATAAAGCACATGACCATATTCTACATTCCTCATCCTACCTACAACATACAATTGAAAACTACCTTATATTAGCAGCAGATTAGGAGTTTATTAAGTCGTCACTGATGGTTTATTAATGGAAAGAATTGGACCTTAAAATAAAGTGTGACAGCTTCTGTAATATTAAGCAACATTGTGAATATTGAGGTGATTACGTTTTCAAAAAGCTGTAATTGGATTAGTATGCTATGGTACTGCAATTTTTTTTGAAATAATAAAAATCCTCTGGTTAATTTCATAGATGCTATTAAAATCCCATGCAGCAAATTTATATAGTGTTAAATCACTTTTTTATTATGTAAAATAAAATCGGTTTCACATGAACAGATTTCTTTTAATTAAATTCATTAACTTAATTAAAAACAGGTCAGTTAGATGCAGCCACAGGAAGCCTATTTAGGTTTATTTATTTAATAATGTGTTTACAAGATGACTAATGATAATTAAAACTGTTATTTTTAAATATTATTATCTGTTTTATCAAATGGGAATGCCCAGAGTTTGCCTTAATTCAAATGGTAGAAGATTTCAAATTTTTAAATAGTATATTGTCATGAATTATCTTTTTTAAACATATACTTAAGACAATATTCAATATTCATACATATATTTTTGCCTGATGGTGAAAATATTAAAATGTTTTTTAGCTGTGTTACCTAGCTGTGTAATAGCACTTTGTTTCCAGAGTCTATGTGGATTACATGTCCCCTCAGTTCTCCTCTTTATCAAGAGAATATTCTTTTGGTCAGTGGACTGAGACATGCACAGACAGATGGACCCCCATGAGGCGTATCCCACAATGCATCACCTGCTTCAACTGCTGCCTCACCCTCAGGATGTTCTCTAACCAAATACAGTTTGTCTGAATAACTCTGTGCTTTGTTTTTAATGGTCATGCTGCTTTTTTCTTGTCTTCAGTGAAGTTGAACTCTGTTTGAGTCACCGTTTGATGGTTCATTTGGTAGACCAGAAGAAGACAGCTGTCGAGAGGGTTTAATTTTACACAGTGTCTGTTTTTCTAGCCCGTTTTGTTGATTTTGTCTGGAAAAAGTAGGTTGCAAGTGAAGCATCCAACAAATTAGTGTAGTAGCACTTAATTGTCACATTGTTATTCTGTCCATATTGGCAAATCCTCTGAGATGATGTGCACCACCCACATGAACAGGATAAATTAGTGACTCACTGATTCTCATGTGTCATATTTGGCGAGTTGTGTTCATTGTTTCATATGCTGTTATATTATGTAAAAGAAAATTTCCATATTACTGTCTCCATTGCAAAAAAAAGAGGAATAAAGAATGTTTTTGTTTTGGGTTTGTTCAGGATTTTAATAAGATGCTACCCTTAAAAACAACAGTCTACATCTGTTTGGCATTATATAGTGCAGTAATTAACTTTTTATTTATTGGCCCAATTCAATTTCGTTTCACAGCCTTCAGATGATGTCACCTTACTTAAGGCACCATTAGATCATTGCTTGATCATAACTTTAGTGTCTTGCAGGAATTGAACGAACAACCTTCCGGTTACCACTCTAGATTCTTAACTACTACACCAAATATCCTGCTGAATCAATTTAACTGGCCTTTCCCCATTGTGACTGTTTTACAAGCAAACCTGTAGGCCAAATAAGCAGCCATTTAATCCTGGTTCAGCAGTGCAGCCTCCTACACAGTGACTGTCCAGGCCCATTACATCATGTCTTGGGAGAATTGCACACGTAATGGACAGAAGTAGAAGAGGAAGGAAAACTGAAAGGAATTCTGTTTCTTTTCATTTCTTTTTCTGGTTTGGGTGTGTTACCCAATGGTTCAGTAAGAGGTCATTAATGTCCATCACTTTTACTCTATACGCCTGTTGTTTTTAAACGTGTGGGGCAGAACACTTTATTTAGTGTTGTGGAAATGGGAGGAATGGCCACACATACACACAATCACACAACCAGTTTAAATGTTATGTATCTCACTCGATTAATAGTTGTAGACTGTCACACATGCACAGATGGCATCCTGCAAAACTCACTGGAAGTCAGCGGAAAAGCAGCTCCACAATAAGAAGGATGGTACTACTTGAGATTATGTGTCTAAAGCTCTTTTTGGCCAGGCCTGTTCTTTCACAAAACATTTACAAACCTATCACATGGTTTCAAAAGCGATTTTATGTCCTGTCTCGGTTTCTGTAACATTCTTCAGATTTTCTGCTTTTGTGTCCTACTTGAAAAAAAGGATCATACAGGTTTGGAACGACATGTAAATGGTGGTGGCTTGTCGAGTTTCACATTCAGTACTAAGCTATACAGTATCACAGATGTGCAGAAGTGTTTTCAGCATCAGCTCTCCCGCACCTGTTTAAACCTCATCCAACTGTCGATCTGGTCTTCATTCTGGGTTTGTCCCCGTCTCTCTTAGCAACTCACGCTCTGGTATGCCTGTCTGTAGGGAATCACAAACCTTTACATTTTCAGCTCAGCAGAGCTGTCGGATTTCACTGGTCATGAACAGGAACTGTGAGGACACACATATGGCCTTTGAACTGCATCCATGTAAAACAAAAATGTAGAAGAGTGTTTTTATAACTACACCCAGACAAGAACTTGATCAAATATATATTTCATACTAAATATATATATATATATATATATATATATATATATATATATATATATATATATATATATATATATACATCCCTATATATTTGCTTTTGTATTCCATACATTTTCCAGGGTTTTTCTTATTCCTTTAATAAACCATCCAGTTGGGTTTCACCCTTTCTCCACAGGTGGTCAACTGGTATTCATAGCTACACCTATAGTATGCAATTATTTCAGTCCTGCTGTTTCCATATGTACGTTCTGTAAGAAGTTCACTGGATTTGTTTGAACTGGACAGATTACAGGGCAGCCCCAAAGCCGGTTTTAGTGGTTTTTATGAGATCTTGACTCCAGAACATCTGTTCTGAAAGGCCTAATATTACAAAAAAATAACACACCCAGTATTCCCAGAGATAGACCCAATGGACTTGAACACTAGAGGAAGCAGCTGGTTGTAGGAACGCTTCCTTCACTAAAACTCTATAATTTCCTCACACACACACTCTCTCTCTCTCTCCGTCTCCTTTTCTGTTTCTCTACTCTCTGCTTACTTTCATGTCTCCATTCATTTGTAACACCTGGAAAGGGGACATATTGATTATCAGAACAAAGTGTTTTACTTCTTTTGCAGCTTGTGCTATGAACTGTTGCAGTATGTGTACTTGTTGAAGTTATGGCGCTATCTGATCACATTGGACGCTACTATATCAGAATACCAGTTTAAAAGAGGTTTTTGGTTTGAAATACAAGCAGTCAGTTGTACAATCTCTTTTTTTAAGTTCCCTGTCATAGTTTGACATGCCTGCTTTTTTCAGACATAACATATGCATGATGAGCTCTTTTGCTTTCTTTCTCTTTATTACCCTATAAAATATTACCATTTACGTTTTCGCATCCTCACAGTTTAAGCTGCAACAAAGCATATTCTTGGCCAGTTTATCAGTGTATAAACCAGAATAATCTCCACTGCACTCAAAATAACTGTTGCTCGGGAGCCGTGTGCTATCAGATGCTTGAGATAATTCTTAAGACTGTTTCATGTGAGAGTGATTCACCTCAGAGTGCCGTTCTCCGTAGGTCTGTTATTGAGCCATCACTCTCAGTGCCACACCACTATCATTACAGGGAGGGGGGCAGTATGGGAAATAGCAGGGTGTGTATCCGCATGAGCTTCTGGGATACACATTACGAAACTGGTGATTCACGATGTCCATAAGCAGTACACATGAATGCACATGTAGACACCAGGGCTGTCAATTTAATTAAAATGTAATTTAGTTAATTAATTATATAAACCATAATATGATAATTAAGTAATTTAATCATCTCTATGTAAGTTCCATAATAAGGCTGGCTTAAAAATTAGCACAGTGTGCAAACATCCTAAATTGTGTTCATTTATGGTCTAAAATTTAGTTTCTGTAAGTGTTGTAATGAATTAACGACACGTGTTGTGGCTTTAAAAAAAGGAGGACAATACATTTGGAAAAATAAGATACATTTTTG
The DNA here is from genome assembly GCF_018831695.1 of Puntigrus tetrazona. Classification (NCBI taxonomy): domain Eukaryota; kingdom Metazoa; phylum Chordata; class Actinopteri; order Cypriniformes; family Cyprinidae; genus Puntigrus; species Puntigrus tetrazona. Next base: position 13,640,668 of record NC_056712.1, read on the forward strand.
GCTTTATAAAATATAATTATAAAAATAGGAATGCATGTACAATAGCAACATGTTGATTTTTTTTGTACAACACTTTATTTTAAGCACCAATTCTCACTATTATTTAAGAATAAAATATTTGTAGCTATTTTTACCTTTTTATGATCATTTATAGAACCATCTGCTTGCTATTACTGCACTTTTTGTTCTTTTTTAAACAAATAAATAGGAGATAATTGAGCGTAACAAAATAAAACATCTGAGACTTTCTGTTATTTGTTTGGAAATTGTGAGCAAAGTTACCATGGTCATCGCAGACTGTTCAGAATTACTCACATGGCGTCATGTTTTTTCAACCAGCGTGGTTTAAAACCTGCGGTAATATGATCCTCAACATGTTTTGACGGTTTTGTTTTGAACCCTTTTTTAGCTGTCCACACTTCTGCATTTCATTATGTGATACATATGTCGTGTTTTTCATTAAAGTTCCACTCCAGAGTTGCCGGCAACATGGCTATTTTAATAGATATTCACATGCCCTTAATTAGAGATACTCCGGGGGTAATTGAATGCCCAAATGACACCTCTGGCCTATTAGAATTCATTAATGTGTTGTGATTAGCATTCACAGTGCTCCCCGGAGGTGTTTGAGGAGAGATCGTTTTGAAAAAGGAGGTCTGGATCACACATTTCAAAGATGCTACAGCAAAGTCTTGATTATAAGTGTCAAAACTGCACTGCTTACTTGAATAAAACCTCTTTGAAGCCCAATAACCACTGTTTTTTTAAAGCGGGTGTAATGTTTATAATCTCCTGACACTGTATAATTATATTCGAGATCAAGTTTTGAGATGATGGTCGGATCTAGGGTGGTTCAGAGTGGTTTCCTTAGTTCCAGATGGTTTACTCGGTGTGATAATGAAGCATGTTAGCTTTGAGCGTGAGTGATTTGTTTATTTGGCAGGGGGAAGGGTTTGATGTTGGTAGTAGGTCATGAAAAGCATCTAAATGGTTTTGAATGTGTAGCTGGCAGCTAAAACGCCCGATAATGATGTAGTGGGTTTGATTCATAGTGGCGTCTAGCGTGTCATGCTTCAGTTTGGACAAATTTAGCACGTTCACGTGTACGCATTAATCTATTATAAATATGCCCTGTAACTTACGCTCATATGCAAGCATTTTTCATTCATGTAGAGTGTAGTGGAGTATAATTTATAATCAAAATAGCAATATAGGAAGTATCGCGTTAAGCAGGTCTTGTTGAAGAGGTACAAATGTGAGCACTTAACAGAGCAGTAGGGACAATCAAAATGGACTTGTCAGTGAAAAATCAACTGTATTGCTAATTATGCTATTCACTGGTCATGTTTCAAAAATATTTCATTACAGGATATAGCGGTCAACCAGTCACATTCAGAGCTGTGAGATTTAGAAACTTAAATGTAAAGCAAAAACGTTCTGCTTCTGCACAAAATAAAATTTTTGGAGAATTTTGGCGACCAAACAAGTTTTGGTTATCGTTAGACCACTGAGGCACAAAATATCTTCTTTAAGGTTTCACAAATGAAAGAAAGTTATACAGGTTTGGAAGGACATAATAGATCGTCCTTTTGATAGTTTTGTCCTTTTGTATTTTCCTACATTCTTTTAAGTGTTTGGATAAAGAAAAAGACTCTTTCAAGAACAAAACTGATTGATTTCTGCAGAGTGTATTGATGATGGTCTAATTAGAATTTTGTCACAAACATTTGCGCTCATTAGGAAAGGCAATATAATCACAAAATGATTGCGGCTTCAGACATCAAAAAGGACTACCAAATTAAGTCAAGTGTGATCTTGCCAGTATTTATGCACATTAAAGTGTCTGCAGACTATTTTGGAGCTTAGATGAATGGTTGACTCAAAAATGACATTTCTATCATTATTTACTTTCTTTTCTTTATTTTCAATATTTGTATTTACTTTCATTTACTTTTCATCACATTACATTTCGTACATTATTTACATACTTTTAAGTGACCAATTACAAAATTTCACAATTTTTCTTTTTGTGTTTCTCAAAGGACAAAATCATAGAGTTTTAAAACAAGATTTGGCAGTATGTTTTGGGGTAATTTTTTTTGTCAATTTCCTATCCTGAAAAGTTTATTTTGCAAAGAGTGACTGAAAATTATTCCTAAATTTTACTGCCAGATTCTGGAAGCTAAATTCTTCAGAAAGTAGTGCCGGTCCTTCAAGAGTCACTCTCTACTTATCTGTCCATTAAACCTATAAAACATTGTCTTCATGCATTTCATAACACTAAAAGTGTGAGTCATTGTTTAGGATTTTTACCTAAGCAAAATCTCTAAGAACCTGACACCTTGTACTTTTGAAGACTTTAGGAAGGTTCTGAAAAAATGGTGGTGTTGGAAACTAAATGGTTCCTGATGGTTATACACCTAATTCTTTTTTTTTTTCACCACCTTTTTTTCTGTCCCTGTTGACCTAATGAGCTTTTTTTTTGCTTTCCAATTGCCTTAACTTTTTGTCTTAATTTTGAGTATTTCTCAAGGGGTTATAATAATGTTTGACTTTACAGTTGGAGTTTTGGCTCATTTTTTTCTGTAAAGCAATAAATGCACACCTTAATAAAAGTTTTTCCACTTCCAGCCTTCACAGACAATCGTATATCACTTATAAATAATTAAATACAAAACGAATTGTGATTATTAAGATTGATGTGGTTTGGACAAATGCGTTTAAAACAAAAAAAATGATCAGAATATCAGTGTACCTAATAATGATATATTGATATCATTATTAGGTACATAACATGATATATTATCTCAGAATTTCAGAAATCTGCTTTTTTTTTCTGGGCTGTTGTTTATTTCATACAGTGTGTTGCTCAATATCCACCCTGATAGATAAGTGGTCAAACTAGTTCGAAATTCTGAAGTATTGACACGAGTGGAAGAGAGGAAAATTGTTAAAAGCGATGTATATACTGCTTTTAATCGCTGTATATGTAGCTTTCACTTAAAAGAGTGAGCAATTGTGTATAAGCCTGATTAAAGATGATCTCCAGTAATTATGAGGGAGCTGATTTTACTGTCCTCGAGGCATGGCTAATTGAATGAACACTTATCTGATTTTTTCCCCCTTCTTTTTTCCTGGTTTCACTGCACTCAATAGCCCGTGGGCCTGCTGACCCGTGAGAAACCGTGCTAATCAAGTAGAGCAAGACATTGTCTGAATAATATTGTGAAGAACAAAAAGAATTTGCAAACATTTCAGCTCTATTTTGTATTTGTACTACGTTTATTGGAAAGCAGATTTCCGAGAAAATATGCATGCGGCAATCTTCATGCGTGTATAGCCTTCCTTCTTGCTCTCCAATAGAATATATGCCTTTGAAATAAATATGAAATAAAAGCAATCCAGGGTGGCCACACAGCAAATGGTTAAGGCAATGAACCGACACCTCTACTGGCTTATGGAGTAATTGTGTGCCGGGAAACCGTAGGGCTACCTAATATAGCCACACACTTTTACTCAAGCGAGTCTTATGCTTGCGGTACCCAAATCAATTTTACCCCATGCGATGGACATGATTTATTTCCACTAGTCTGAGCTCCTCGGTGTATTGACATTCTTTAGGTTTCATTATTGTGCTCCTTGTAGGGGTTTTCTAGGAAGAAGTAATCAAATTACATGGAATTTACACAATTGCCTTTCTTGATTTGAGGTAATATTATATTGGTTAATGAATTTTACATATGCACTGCTGCTCAAATATTTGGGGCAGTAATAAAGTTAAATATTTTTACAATTTAAAACAACTGTTTTCTGCGTTATATTTAAGCATACACGATCATTCAGTAAGTATTCTAATATGCTTAAGTTGGTGCTAGAGAAAACGTACTGTTTGCTGTTCTGATAAAAAATGTAAAGATTCTATAACGAATGGAAAGTTTAACAGCATTTTTAAGAAATAGTGATATTTTATAACATTTTGATGGGCATTTTGTGCATTTAAAATTAAAATTTGCTTATGGCTCTCTTAAATACCTGACATCTTAAAAAAAAAAACAAACAAAAAAAAACCCCCTCTCTTTACTCTATCACTGGTCACTGAGTTCAGAATTTCTTTTACACTAGACCTTGTGCTCCTTTTCTTACATAACTTACATAACTCTTTTTTTGCAGCTAAGTATGTTTGCTATTTCAGTTTCATACAGGCAGAACAAGGACATAAACTTCACAATTTGTCAGTTCATTGTTGTGAAATGTACCGATAGTCACGAAATCAACACTAGCTCGATATCATGCTCCACTCTTGTCGTGATTCTGTGGATTTCTCTCTGTCATCCTTTTTGCGTGTGTGTATTTGTACTCACACACATTTGTGGATTATATTCCTAGTCCTCTGAAGCCATACAGTATTATAAGCTTCTGTGAGGAATATATGAACGTTTCAGAATGTCAGTTTTGATCACATACATATGGAAAAAATACTTTTCATTTTGATTGAACTGTGCATTTAAATGTGATAAATGCACGCTTCAACATGTAATCAAAGTCTGTCGCTACAGTTCGCTCAGACCACCTTGACCAAACAAAGTACCTAGTGTTATATTCTCTTTGGAAGTTTTTATTCTCCATCGCAGCTTTGCAAAAACATAAAGACACCCTGAAGTTGTCAGTTGCTAGAAGAGAGTAATGGGGCATAATAGACACCTCACCTCGCTATATCAGTGTTATGAAGAGAAAGAGAGAAGGCTGTCTCCTTTAAGTGTTTTTGGCAGCTTAACTGATAGTAATGAAACATAACAGCCTGCTATAATAACTGTCACTATTACTTAGTGGGCCTCTGAAGGGAGTAAAAAAAAAAAATAGGCTCAGACGGAAACTCCAATCTGTGCTGTACATAATTCCCATATAAGGTTGTCTGTGTGAGGGAAAGAAGTCAAACTTTGACATGATAATAGCTTAGTAATGCAAGCTTGTCGTACTGTGTCTTTAAGCTAACGCTTCTTAAGGGAATTGTAGAAAACTGTTATAGCTGGATATGATGCTGTCAGCGAATGATATACAGGAAACTGTATATCATTTATGTAAGTGAAGATAGCAAAATAAAATGGACTCTGACAAAAATGTGATTTGACACTTTGACCTTACCAGGTCAAATGTTACATGCCAGTCTTTTAAAGTTATCTGACATTATCAAGATGAATTTGTTCTGACACAGTTTAGCTCTGGGTTTTTGACATACTTTATTATTCTAAACTATAGCAAATCAACTGTGAAAATGTGAGAAATGTTGAAGGTGTCTGAATAAATTTTGGATTGATTGCATATACATAATTAAATATTATTATTTATTATATACAAAATTCTAGAAATCTACATTTAGTAAACAATTGCCAAAATATTAATTGCAGCCAAAATAACGGTTTTGTTTACAAAATATAAAAGTGTATATTGTGTTTATTTAGTATGTATATATAAATATAAGCACATGCATGTACATATAAATATATTTATATAGAAGCTAAAATATAACGATATAATTAGCTAAATGTGTAAATGTAAATATTTTCAAAATGTGTGACAATTTTCAACTATGTGTATATTTATATATATTATATAATAAATATACACAATACACATATATAATATAAACAAAGACCTTTATTTTGAATGCGATTAATTGCGATTAATTTAGTAAATATATAAAACATTCACATGCAATCTTTTGACTTCTAAAACGATTAGTGTGACTGCTCACCAACATTGAGCTGTTTTTTTGTTCCTCTGGTGCCCTACTGGTTTTTTAATACTGTAAACAGTTACATTCTGCTTGTGAACATCTTGGCAGGCAATGGCAATGAAAATTGATGATGATCTTTTCAGCAGGATTATTGGGAAAAAAAAAAGATAACCCCACAGAGAACGGGTTTGTTCATATGTTCGCTATACTCCTAATCATCTCACGCTCGTAGCTTACATTTTATAGGTGTCACGTCTTCCGGACTGATTCTGAACCCTTGAATACTGACAAGCGTCCGCAGAAGATGGAGTGTGTATCGCTGACATCTCTCCGTTGAGCTGAGAAAATCCCCAATCCCAGCAACAGCACTGCTTTCCTCTCCATCCTGCTGTTGTTGCTTGTGCAAAAGAGGTATTGGAAAGCCTCTAGTCTTTTGGGTGAAGTTGCGTGTGGTAAACAAGTCAGCAAGTAAACGTTACTTTGAATGCTAAATAAACGCTGCTTTCGTAAATACAGCTTTTTAGGAATAGCAAGTGACTGCAGCATTTTAATTCTTGGAGTCTGGATGATTACACGTTTTGTTTTGAACAACAGTGATGACTTGGTAATAATCTAATGTAAACATACAGCTTGGGCAGATGGGGTGTCACAGTGACTCCTTCAAAAATTGCAGTTTTGGCATCTTTCTTGGCATGTGTCTGCGCTCCTGAGGAGCCCTGCCCTTGTAGTGCTGCTCATGCTCCAAACCTCTGCCCAGTGACTTTGAGCCTGCTGGGCAATAGACCGCTGCGTCTGGCATCAAATATGGCCGAGATGTGGCTTCCATGAATTTGCAACAATTTCAGCTCACTGCACATTCTGTGCATTGTAAATCATCTATCCATCCATCCATGTTCCGTTGCATTCACCTGTCTGTCTGCTTGCCCATCTGTCCAACTTTCCATTTATCTCTCTATATATGTTCATTCCTGAAAATCAGCAATAAAAAATTATTTTACTATCAATTTAGAGAGTTTAAATGGCAGGAAAGCGTTTGAAACGGAGAGCCCTCGTTTAGAGAATCTCAGTTTAAATTCTTGTTGCGTTTAAACTGTAATCCAGCCAGCGTGGGCTGATGTGGGCGTTTACATGTCGTGTGCGTCTCACTTGGACGATTGTAATAACAAAAGCAGAAATAGCTTGTGGGCGTGGTCACATTAAAAATAATTAGATCTGACAAAGAAACGACATGGTGTTGGTTTCATACTGATAACTTAAGAGTATTAATTAAGAGAAGACATATCAAGCTTTCTAGATATATCACTCATGAGTCATGTAAGTTCATTTTATTGACACATTTCAAACTGAACATCACGGAGTCCGAGACGGACGAGAATGCATATTTTGTTGATATTGTGAATGCATATACATAAAAATAGACCTTTCACAGATTAGATTTGTATATTGCTTTTATCTGTACATTTTAAACTGAAAATGTAATTTAAGTACTTTTTGGCAATATCAGGAGAAGATGCCCCAAAATGCGTATATATGCGTTTGTCAAGCCCAGGGGGTTAAAGACATTGGTTGCACACAATTGTAATGATTACTTTGAGAAAACAAACCGATTGACCTGTGCACTTAGCGAAAATTAATCTGCTTTTAAACAAATCCACTCAGTGTTCAGGTTTCTTCAATGCTTTTGAAACTCTGCCAAGTCAGTTAATAATGGATAATGGATCATTTCAAAGTTAAACGAACTCTCCAAAGACCAGGATCTATCTGCTGATAAAAATATTAATTATACACAACAAACATACATGCTAGAATTTGTGGTTTATGTGGACTCTCCATAGGTGTAAGGTTTTTTTTACTGTACAAACTGTATGTGTTATTGCCCTACACCAACCCTAAACCTACCCTTACAAGCATTTTCAGATTTTCAAAATAACATAATTTAGTATGTTTTTTAAACCTTTTATTTGGGGTCCATTGGAATTGTCCTCACAAACCATCTTTAAATTGTAATACCCATGTAATGAAACATCCATAAACCACAATTCACCCTGACAGTGGCCATAAAAAGGATGGTCTTTGTCCATGTTTACACTATAAGATTTGTGTCAGATTTACCCAGCCAAGGGATATAAAAGAACAACTATTTGGCAAATAAACAAAAACTCACTCACAGTGTCTCTCTCGCAACCACGTGTTGTCTTAACACTGCCAAGTGCAGTTTACCTGATGCTCAGAGAGGAGTTGAAATGACCTCAGCTATGTGTTTGTGTCTGTACTTGTGAGGATAATGTGGGGGATGTCAACAGACATTTCCTTTAGGCAATTCGGATAAGGTTTTGATGCTGTATATGAAAGGGCATAGATAAAGAAACCCTGCAATGCTCACATAGTTTGGTCTGGAACACTGTTAACACAGACAGGTGAAGTGAAAATAATATATATATATATATATATATATATATATATATATATATATATATATATATATACACACACACACACACACACACACACATATATATATATATATATATATATATATATATATATATATATATATATATATATATATATATATATATATATATATATATATTTAAGTACTATTGGTACAACATGTTTATTGTTTCAGTCATTTTAGGTCTGCTGAACACATCTTAATAGTGAGAGATGCAGGTCAATTTATAACTAAGCTAGATTGATCAAGCTGTACAGTCTCGTTTGGTCTATTAGTGCAATTACTTTGTGTGCAAGAATCACCTGCTCATATCCAGCATCTGCAAACAGACAAATAAGAGAGGTGCTAGTGCATGTGAAAGGTGATGTGGTGTCACATTTAAATAAATGAAATATTGATGCCATCAGTCAATTCAAATTCACCATCAGGGATCTTGGGAACACATTAGAGTGCTGCTAATAAGATCATTTCCATTTAATGCCGTCACTCAAAAGAACAAGGGCAGTCCTTGGTCTCTTGTGATTGGATAATAGACGGGATAACTAGGGCAGTTACCGTGCTATGATTTGAGCGCATTCTTTGCAAAAAGGGAATATTATTAACAGTAGAAGTCAGGTGGCCGGTATGTATAATTTTAGTTATGGTATCGGAATGTTTCATCCAGCCTTGAAATTGATCCAGGGACTTAAAAACTTTTCTAAACAAACTCACAACCTTTTTGTTTTCTTAAAAAGGGTTTGTGCCACCCGTCATAACCTTTTGGTGCAGTTTTTTTCAGCCGCATGCACTTCAGTGCTATGGTTACTGTCCCATGACAGTCTTGATCTTTACCAAGGGTCTTTACTTTGCAAATTACAACACATTTTAGTGTTAACAACTCTTATGGAGGACAAAGAGACAGTATGTGACGGAGGAACAAGAGCATATTTTATGCAAGAGTCGAGTGCAAAGTGCACCGTGACCCTGAAACAGCATTAAACTGCAGCTCCATGCTGATTACCTCCCTTCCTCGCTGTCTCAAACACGCAAGCAACAATAAATCACCCCCCTCAGCAGCTAAGCTAACTCAGAGCCGCCCGGGCTCTGTCTCTACAGCAGTATTAGCCCATTGGTAATTGAAGCACTTCTACTGAATTCACTACATTAAACTTTCTTGGTTTTTGGCCTCCCAACTGTTTGGCAGCGGCTTATTGAGTGAAGCCATTGCCTTGTTAGCACTATTAGCGAGAAGATGATTTCTAGTTAGCCAAGTGGACATGTTTGCAGCTTTTCTAATTACTTGAAAATGATTCTGGCTTTGATGTGAAAGGGAAGACAGGGAAAAGTCATGCTTTAAGATGGTTCTAAACATTTCAGAATTTTTTTTGGTCTGAGTAACGATAATGTAATTAAAATTCTAACAGCAACATACGCAAACAGCATATGCTGGTAAATGTTGTTTTCATGACCTGGTTAAGAACTGTTCATGAGCTGGTTTAAGATAGATCAAACCAGCTTCTCAGAACCTGCTTAAGAACAGCACATAACCAGCTTAAACCAGCTCATGACCAGCTAAGGACCATCTTAAACTAGATCAAACCAGCAGCCAAAAACATACCTAACCCACGATATGCTGGATTTTTTCAACAAGGTAAGCAAAGGCTCTCGATCTTGTTTGAAACTTTCATTAGTTTATGTATTTCATTTTAATGAATTAATTTAAATAGATCAGGTTATGATAACCCTTCATTTCTGGGACTTTCCTCCTCAGATTCCAAAACATGACTTGAACTGAAGCCAGTACAGATTTTTTTCCAATCTCAGTGGCCTCTAAAAGTACCTAAAGGTAGTACAATGACAATGGTAGTACGTTGTTTATGTTGTGATATTTGGAGTTAGGTCACTTTTGACATTATTAATGCATAATAATCTGTATCGCAAAATCCTCACGTTTTTGAAATTTAATCAAGTATACCAAGAATCAAACCTGAAACCTTGAGGAAACAGTGAGGATTGTTGACCATGAGGCATCCACCCCGTCTGAGTAGATGTTTTCTATAATAAATAAGTGCAGGTAAAAGTATAATTCACACCTGGAATTTCAAGTATATTCAAACTGAGCGTATGGACAGTGTTTTTAGGATTTTACATTATCATAATTTATACAAAGCGAGGTGCTTGAAAAATAAGTGAGGTACTCATATAGACAGCACAAGATGCATGTTTTGCTCAAGGTGCTTTTTTTTTTTTTTTGCCCCTTTGTACATCAAATCAGTCGTTACATGTAGCAGCTGTCAGAGTTGCTCATGGTTTTTCGGCGCACAGCACAGGTTATTTTTAATGAACATATGAGATTACCAGCTGTGAAAATCAGAGAGCCATCAACACTTCAGTGCGAGTCACAGTGTTATTTTAAGGGGTCTAGTTTTCATGTCTGTAATCACAGCACAGTTTCACCCAAGGCATGGTGTCGAATCCATTAGCGTCGGTTACAACTGCTAGGTGTGGACGTTGACTGTGTTGAATGGTGTTTGTGTGTGTTGTGTTGGCCACACTGGTGGCAATAGTGAGCAAACCTTCCTAAAACAAAGCTAGAGTTTTCACCGCTGTGAGAACGGCACAGTGTTTTTCTTAGCCACTGCTTCAGCACGTCTCTTGCTTCCTCAGTTAGTGTCACCTTTTCTTCACATTGACCCACAGCATCGATGTCTGGCACATTATTCCTGTTGAATGATGTACATTTGGCCTACAGATCCTCCCTCATCACACACGCACACACTGCAGCTGTTTGCAGACCAATCAGTAACCCTGTCATTATTAATGAGAGAAAATGATGGCATCAATTTTTAAACAGTATTACTTGCAAGATGGCCGCAATGTCCTCTTCTGTACCTGTGTGTCTGCGTGTTTGTTTAAATGTGCATCCGTAATTTAATAGAAAATCTTTAAAATGTAATTCATAACGTATAAATAAGCCACGAGTTCAGTTCAGCGCGTTAGTTGTTACTTTGGGATAGTTTTTACATTTGGGTGCTATGACAACTAGTGATAAGGACTGTAAATAATTCATGCAGTTTAATTAATGAGTCTTTTAGCCAGGTTATTCACCTTAATTTTTATAGTACTTTATAGAATAGAAATAGTTTCTAATCAGCTTCATAGCATTAAACAGGGAAGTAACAGAATCAGTGATGCAAACCTTACATAAGTCCAAATTCTTTAAATGAACTAAGTCTGAATCCAACTTCTAATCAGTTCAGTGTTGATTAATTTATTTTTTTCATTTTTCCCCTTTATTTTTGTTTATTAAAGTAGAACTGGTTCTGCCTAAGAACTGATTCTCGTTGCTCAAATCTAGAGTGACAAGCCTCGCTGATGCACATTGTGTGTATTGAATTAGTTCAGAGTGTGCTGTCAGGTATCTTGTGATGCTTGCATTTGTGTTTCTTGATTATGCCACGAGCATGTGCTCCATAAATCACAGCGTCTCACACACACACACACACATTTAGAGATTAAAAGGCCTCAAGGGCTCCGGGCACACACTCGCACATGCACACACACACACACACATGTTCACATGCAGAGACCAAAAGGCAATTTTCACCAGCATCGTAGTGAGACCCACTTCATTAAAATTGGATAGAGAATGGCGGACCAACGCCTTCAGAACAAGAGGAGCGAGAAGGTGAGGGAAAAGGAGAGGAAAGAACGGAATCTGATTTCCCAGCCTCCTCTTTCTTTACACCCTTCCCCTGCCATCCGTACCGTTCTGTCAAGAATAGCAGGGGAAAAGGAAGCTATCTCATTACTTGACGTTCCTAGGGCTATGTGCTTTGGCTTCTGGGTTGGAGCTTGAGAGCTTGAATTAGCACATGCTCGCTGCGTGGCTGGTTTAATTGCGTAGCTTGTGTGGCAACAGAGGAAACGTGCCGTATTGTCAGAACAAACGCTCAGGCCGTGTGGTTGCTGTCACCGTCTGCTGCACTTTGCTGCATTGCTGCTTTTGTTGTGCTGTGTTTAATGAACTCATTTGGGGCATGCACTTCGTGTAGACCTTCACAAACCGCTTTAGTGCTTGACCTGACTGCGCTATGTGAGACAAGGGGATCGGCCATTTAAGGTTTTCTAATTCTGTTGACAGTGGGACTGTGAGATTATTCTCTCACAACAAAGGACTGTGTTTGAAGGAAATATAATGAGCTCTCGATACCTGAAGTAGGAATGTAAATAGAGGGGTTATGTAATAGTGTGTTTGTTTTTTCAAGGAAGAGTTCAGCCAAAAATGAAAATGCATTATTTACTCACCCTAATGATGTTTCAAAGCCATATGGTGTTATATATAATTTAAAGTCTTTGATTAAAAAAAGATTTATATGCCCACCAAGGCTGCATTTATTTGATCAAATATAAAATAGAAAACAAAAATGTTGAGGGGTATATATCTTATGGGTATATATGCGTGCATGTATAAAAAGTGGATGCCAAAATTATTAGAAAGTTTTTTTGGTAACATTTTTTTAAGGCCTCTTAACTAATTGCTTATTAGCATGCATATCACTAGAATATTAGCTATTTAAGCACATATGCTATATAAATAAAAACACTAAACAAATATTAATGTCTTATTCTACATCCCCATTTCTACCCAACAGCTAACGTACTTAGCAAATTAGGAATTTATTGAGGAAAAAGTCTTAGTGTTACTTCTGTCTTTTGCTGTAGTGCGCCAGTAGAAAATATCGGTTTAATGCTTCAAGAAACCTATCTAGAAATTAGTTTAATCTATCTACACATATACACACACACACACACGCCAACTTGTTATATTTTGCCTTTTTTTAAAGTAAAATCATACCTTTGCTATATAACTTGCTGTATAACTGAGGCTTCATAATATATGTTTACAAAGTGCATGTGTTAGCCACTCTCATGCACAAGCTTTGCTGAATGAACCTTCACAATGAGTGATGATTCACTACTCATACACTACTCTTCCTTTGGACTGTTACAAAGTAGGTTACAGAGATGAGAGAACGGTGACCCCTGCCTCAGTATTACAGTGACACGTGAACCTATCCTGTAGTTTTCTTGACAAAGTAATTCGATTTGTTTACTGTCTAATGCTGTTACGGCTTGATCATTAATTTATCACAGGTTTTAAGTGAAACTCTCTGTCTCTCGCTGATCTGTGCCGTGCTGGATTAGAGGACATTACCTGTGCAGCGAAACAAGGAGAATTAAATAACACTCAGTGTTGTGTTCAGATTGGAAATGGGAAAAAAATAACCCTCTTTGAAGACTGTTATTGAATTTCATCAGAGAAAGATAAGCCCCAACATTTCCCCTGTCTGTTTCCCCTCAGTACACATTCAGTGCTGACTCTGTCCAAACAATATTACTGTCCGGTGTATAGCATATCCATTTGTGCTGCTGCTTTTATAAATGCACACACAAATTTGATTGAGTGAAATTATTACTCTGCATACGATATTCAGTTTCTTGTTGCACCCTATGCACGTTAAAATATTTTTATGAATTTCATAGCTTTGAAATTGGGCTATATGAGACATTGTCTCTGAATAATCTCTTTAATAATAATCTGTTATGATAGCTTTTAATGAAAGCCGTTTAGTAAACTTGCCCATTTGTTTTTGGTGCCGCATTCATATATAAGTTGGGTTGCAGTTGCATGCATGAATAGGCACAGTTATTAGAGATGAAAGTAAACATTGTGCCTGAAAATCCGATTCTCTCCAAGGATTCAGAGAAATGGCAGTCCAGATTTATTCAGCCAGTGCCATGGGAATGACACGCACCGGACATCTGCTCTGGTGCGGCAATCCGCCACAGATAATCCCATTAAAATTGCAGTTTATTAAAATGGGAAAACACAAGAAGGGATACTTTTCTTTGCTGCTGGAGGAATATAGAGTTACAGAGAGATGAGTGTATTGATTAATGATGTAGCTTGCCAGTGGGATCACATGAAGGGACAATATTGCATGGTAGCATTACACGCTGAATAGTGCGCATTAAAAAGTAGAAAATTTACTGTAAAATTGTTAAAAGAGTAATATTATGCAGCCAACAGGTAATCCAGTGATTGTTTCGCACTGTGTTGAGTATATTTTGATTCATAAACCTGTGTACCAGTAAAATGATTTATTATGAAGAATTATACTTCATAATCCTGGCTTAAATGTTTAGCTTTTTTTTTTCTTTAGTGTCACTAATTTATGCCACAGTGATCTGTGGCTATTGGAGAGGCAGATTTTAAGTGAACAAATGGGTATCTTTATTTAAAAAGAACCTGTCATTTTTCTATAGGTATGCTCAATTAAAGTATATAACTGGCTGATGAATTTCCATAAATCATATCTGATATATATCCACATTCCCTGTGGGAACTTCTGCCCGGGATCATTTGCATACATATTGTCTCACACCTTTTGTTTTTCTCCACCTCCTCAAGACCTTTTCTACAATCTTTTTGCAGTCGAGATGGCTGTAGCCTATGTGACAGCTAGCTGAAATAATTTCATCTTGAAATCAAACCGCTGAAATATATCATCAAATCGTATTGCATCAGTCAGTATCTGATGTTATTGAACACGCATGTAAAGATGAGCTTGAACTTGCTCTGCAGTTAATGTGTCTAAATTAACTTTTAGTAGAGAACATTTTAGCATCTAAATGTATATTTGGTCTTTTAGAAAATGGACTATATACGGTATAAGTCAGAAGGCGGCAGAGGGCTGTAGTACATCCCTTATCACCGTAACATGATGACTAGTGCCATTTCTCACCTGCTGTTCACTGACATTGATCCTGCTTCCTCTAATGGCACATATTTGCTCTAAAGCGGAGAGCTTTGAGAAATGTTTTTATTTCCCTAGAGATAAAGGTCAGGGACAAAAGACATACACAGATCCCAGTTAAAATCAGTTAGAATTCACACTTTTAACACTGCCTGAGAAATCGTGAAGATTTGAGTAAATGGGTTGCTAAAATACCATTTTACTGAGGCAAAGGGTTCTGTTGAAGATACGTTTTTGTATCCCAGAGGGTTGCATTATATTTTTTTCTTTTCTTTCAAGTATTCAAAAGTCTCTTTGAGCTTGTCGTTGGCTGGACCTTTAGAAGACAGTGACCGCATGTTATTAAGTGTTTATGGATTCAAAGAACAGCGTGACATGAATATAGTAATCAGTACTTTGGTACTTTTATCAAAATACCATTGCATACTACCTAATTTCATTACTTTATCATAAAGCATTTAAATCAAGTGACATCAGACGAGAGTTTTGAAATGCTGAGCCCATCCAGACAGAAAAGTTTATTTAAAAAAACTCAACAAATGTTCAAAATCACCCTGTAGTGCTCAAAATTGTGAATATGAATGGGAATACACTTTAGAGATATTTAACTTATAAGAATTTCGAGGGGTGCCAATGACAGTGCCCAGTGTGTATTAAAAAAAAAACCTTTTATTTCATAATGATATTTCCCCCCCATTTTAAATTCTTATTATCCAATGAAAGGTTATATTTTTGTGATTGTTTTTTAAAATAAAAGATCAAAAGGATTAACATATTTACCAAAGGTGCTAATATTAGTGAGCACCACTGTATATTTAAGAAAAATAAATAGAAAAGTAAATATATTTTTTTATAAAATAAATTATATATGTACATGTAAATAAATGTAGATATTTTTGAAATATATACTGTATGTGTGTGTCTTTATATAGAAAGTACATAAATGTAAACACACACATATATAATGTTCACAAAAAACTTTACATTACATTGTTGTACATTGCTGTACATTATTGTAGTTCCTCGCCTCATTTTCTACAAAGCCCCTCCTTCTGACAAAGTACAGTCTGCTCTGATTGGCCAGCTGACCCAATGCACAGTGATTGGCGGAACATCACAAGCACGCGTCAGAAATGTAACACCCCTTTCCATAATCGCAAGCTTTAACTTTAAAAATGAATGTAAAAACAGTTAATAATGTCCTTAGATTTACCATCACTTCAAGCCGAAAGGGGAACAGAGTCACGTGACAAGCCACGATTAAGAAAGCTGACTCCATTGTGATGTCACTGTCTAATACTTAAACTTAAACATACTTCCAGTTGCTGAATCAGAAGCGCCAGTCTGTCAGAGCAAAGTCAGAATTCACCTATTTTTTTAGAAATAGCCTTTGCACAGCCAGCCTTGTTCTCTCCTAGGTTAACAGAACTGACTTCTATTTAGGCTGTGCTGTTCTGTTGTGAGTAATCTCAATGATTCCTAACCGCGTCTTCTTTGGGAAAGCCAAATAAAGTCTTTGTTTGACTGTTTGGGCAGCATTATGCAAATATTACCACATTGTGACGTTTTAAAAGAGGCGTTTTAACCCGTTCTGGCTCGGCCTTCTCTTTTAGATAGAATAAATCCTTTTTTGGGAGACTTTGTGCTTTGTAACTCTGCGGATCTTATGTACGCACAAACAGCTGCACAGCACACAGAAAAATATAGAAAAATAGAAACTGCATCACATCTGAAAGGTATGTGTGAATGTAATGGAGAATAAACCTCTTGGATGCAAACTATAGTTCTAGCAAATGCTTGACTCAACAAATAATGGAGCCTCAGAGAACATCCATGGCTGTTGGCCATGTTTCTAGCTGATAACAGGAGCAGCTGTCTTCTAGGATCTCCGTGAGCCAGAATAAGTTTGTAAGAGGCACCTGTACAGTTTCAGCGCTGTCTATTCTTGCAGCCTCTTGTTGTATCTGCGTTGAGAGAATGAGACACTTGCCATGTCAACACCTTTAGAGGTCAGTGTGGCCTTGTCTGTTGCTTCTACTCATCTGTCACTGTTCTGGGTCTCATCCGCTGACCTCTGTGGCCCACATGCATGGACAGTGACACAGCCAGGTCAGTTTTTAATTTTAAACTTAAAAGGGTAAAGTTGACCCAGAAATTAGCACGCTGTCATCTTTTTCTCACCAGCATGTCATTCCAAGCCTGTATGACTTGCTTTGTAATGTTTCTAAGATTTGCTTTCTAAATCTTATTAGCATTTTTCAAAATATATTTTATGTTTCACTTATTAAAGTATACATGCAGGGTTGTAATGAATTTTAATTTTTCACATGAAGTATCCATCTAAATGGCTGCTTTTATTTAGGAGATTGCAGGTTAAGAGCGCTTTAGAGATTTTGGTTTCACTTTATTTTGATGCTAAATTTGCACCTACATGTTAATCAAAATAAAGTGTTACAGAGATTTTCAATTAGAAATCATGGTATTGTTTTAAAATTAGAAATAGTCTAATAAGACTGTAGTAATAGTCTCGTATTACTGTGAGAGGTATTGATTCACTGCTGTATAGCAATACAGTGAACGTTTTTTTTTTTTTATGCAGAATGGGTGTACACTTACAAGAAAGTACTCCCCATTTCAGAAGAAAAAAACTTGATTGTCTCGATTGTTTCTCCTATAGATAGCAGTGCTATCTGCTGCAAGTGAAATTAGATCAAATTGAAATTTTTTGCTCATTGCAAGTCTCCTGCTTGCGAATTTTCTTGAAATGTCATGCCTTTTTAAAAGAGATCTCATTAGTCTCTCAAATGGTTTTTAGATACAAGTGTCAGTATGACCTCAGACGTTTCCCATTAAATTCAAGGCTAAATTATCTCAGCTATACCACAGCCGCTAAAATATAAAGCACCAAAGATTACTGCAGGTTAACAACTGTGTCTGTTTAAACATTCTGAGGAATTTTAGGAGACAGATATGAGACAAAGTAGATACTTGATAAAACCGTTTTGTGAAAACTACATTAAGACTCCCGAACTATAAAAGAGAAAAAAGGATCTTTTCATGATATAGTGATTATTTAATCGCTAAATCACATTAATTACATTATTCATGTTTTTTTGTGTGTACCCCCATTTCAGTTAGACATCTGATCACAGTCTTGCACACATTTGGGTTCTCTGTGTGTAAACAACTATCCCCAAACTCAGCCTCCCAGCATTAAACAGAGAGGGTGGGGGAAACGAACAATGTAAAGCTGACCTGTGAGAGAGCAGGCGTCTGCTGCAGAGACGCTGAGGAGGAGGTGGAGGAGGACCCCTCCCATCTTGCCATGAGTGGGTGGATTTCTCTGTTTATCTTTAAAGATCTGGCAGTGACAAAAAAGGCTGAAAACTGTCTTTTTTCCTTTTCTTGTATTTCATAAGAGGCTCTCTTATGGCATTCTTATGAAATCAATCCCTTGTGTAGATAGCCAGAGTTTAATGTGTGAATTGCTGGATGGCTTGATATAGCCCAGTGGAGCATTTCTCCCATGGTGCTTTGCTGTTGCTTGTACATGTCTGACTTCGAGGACAGTCGTCTATTAAGAATGTGGAACACTAAAAAACAGATATTCCACATTTGATAAATCAGTGTCTCCCGTCTAATAAAACCATGTTTAATTAGATTTTACCCGGGTTTTATTTTTTTAAATTTATTAAAGTAATTAAATTAAATGTACTGAAATAAATTTCCTGTATCTATAGATCATTAAATGTGTGTGTGTGTGTGTGTGTGTGTGTGTGTGTGTGTGTGTGTGTGTGTGTGTGTGTGTATAAATATATATATAAGATATTATCGTATATCAGTATATTTAATTGAGCTTTACTTTTTGTAACATATTTATGCATGTTTCTTTAATATAAGTTATAATAAATATTGTATACATTACTTGGGGCAGGGTGAAATGACACAGATTACCAATATAGATTAAAAAAAGATGTTGACCTCTATTCTACAGTAACATTGCCAGTTTACTTACCACGTAGTAAACATTAGTGCATTGTTGGCATTAATATAGAGCTTAATCAAATGGCATACTTTATTACTGCTGGAGATGATTTAGTTACTGATATCGTTACCAGCTCTCAATGGCCTGGTCCTAAAGGCTTAATTTGATCTTGGCTTTTACAACACACCATTAAAGATTAAAAGGCAGAAAGAGCATTAGTTGAGCACTGGCTGTTAGAAAATGTGTGTAGCTGGATCAGATTTCCCTAAGGTTGCGATACCCTTCCTCAAGAACACAGAAAGGCTCGCTTGTACATCTGCTGCATGTACACACTTTCTCACACTCTAATTAAAAACACTGTCTGACATCACCGGCGCACAGCCAATGCACAAGCTGTTTGCACGCAGAACGTCTACAGGACATTATTATACTTTTGCTACATATGGGACAATATTCTGTCACATGTGCAATGACTTAGAAGTCACTGTTTCTGTTGATGTTTAAGGGGAATTGTTTTATCATGTGGAATCATCATAGCTACAGTTTATATCGCTGAGGCTGTTTTGTGACATTGTCATATTCCAGTGTCTGTTTTGATTGGACAGGCATCAATTAATCCAGCTTCTGTTATTGTGCAAGGCTTCATTGTCTTCTTACAGCCCATTCCACCCCAGTGCTGTTCGTTTGCTCTTTTTGAACAAAAAAGTCAGTTTTGCCATACGCCTAATTTTCAATTAAAATTTGCTGTGCCAGATTTCAGAGGTTATAAATGACTAGTGATCATAAATAAACAAGTATTTTTTAAATATGTATACAAGATTTTTTTTTACTTTATTTCCTATTTTGTATTATTTTATATATATATATATATATATATATATATATATATATATATATATATATTTTTTTTTTTTTTTTTTTTTTTAAATATATTATATGTTTACTGCCCATTTTGACTTATATTTTGACAATTTTGTATTTAATAAATCAGACTGCTTTTATCTTTTGTTTTATATTTTAGCCCGTTGTATTATATTGTAGTGAATATTTAGAACTTTTTATATGTCATATTTTGACGATTTATTATATGTGGACTTATGATTGTGTTCAACTTTAGAACACGTGCTCTGACAATGAGGACTTAACTAGATAATTAACAGACACACACCTGGAACTCAATGAAACTCTAATGACATGGACATACACATGCAGCAAAACACAGGGAGTATGTTGATTTTTCTAGTTCATTGCATTGTTTTAGGGTTAATGTAAATACTCAGAAATTACCCAAACATTTTCATTTTCATTTATGTTTTTAGTTTTACACTGCCGGTTTATGATTATTTTTTGCAAACGAAAGTAGTAGCATTTAAATGTTTACTTTACAAGACTGCATATCGGCCTATCAGTATTGTAAATGTTCTAAGATTAAGATCTACAAGTTCTTGCAACACTTTTTCCATCAATACAAATTTTTAGATCATTTGTGCTTGGCTGTGTGTGCACATTTCTATGTGTGCATGTGTCAGCGGACGCGTCTTACACCAAACTCTCGTTCTGTCTCAGTGCTCTTGCAGTTTGGCGGCCCGACGACCCATAAATCTGTCACTCATGGAGATGAGCGTGTGATAGTTTGAGATGTTAGAAACCATGTGAAATGACCTACTGTGAGTTCAGTACTTACATCACAACTGCTGTACATGATATCAATCTCTTCAAATGTTCTGAGCGCCTTTCCCTCTCTCGTTCCTGCGTTTCTTCCATCTTTCTCTCGCTCATAGGTTCTCTTGACATTTGCAAAGGTTGAAAGACAAAGTAGCTTTGTGTCCTGATAAGGGCGAGGACTCCTCAGCCTGAATGTGAATGTTCTCTCATGAGATCAGAATGGAGCTGGGTGTATTTGACAGGCAGGGTGATGGGTCAAGTTTTAGAGGATCACAGAATAGCAGAAAAAGACAGATGTCATAGAAGGAGGTTAGTCGTCACAGTAGGGCAGAACTGGGGGTGTGGTGTGGTGGGGGGGTACTCCCTTAAGGAAAACTGTATTCTTTCTTTTCCTCAAAGAAAAGAAATGATGATGAATATAAAAACTGCCTGCTTTTTATAGTTTTTTTTATGCTGCATTATGTTTGTGTGATCAAAAATACAGTAAAATAGTAATAGTGTGAATTATTATTTCAATAAAAAAGAAAATCAAACTTTAAAAAAAATTGATTTCTCAATTATGATTTATTTTTTTATTTATTTTTTGTTCAGTTGCTTTCAGAAATCGTTCAATATGCCGAATTGCTTCAGCATTATACATGCATTTAAACTTTTGATTAGTTTAATGCATTCCTTGCTGCATAAAATGAAAGAAATATATATTTAAAAAATCTTAGTAGATTTAGTAAAAAAAAAAAAAAAAAAAAAAAAAGCTAGTATTTTACACTTTTTCTTATTAGCTTCTGGTGTTAACAGGTTCTGAGGTGACCCTCAGATCATCATCAGCTTTAAAAAGAGTATACTATACCTGATGCAGGTATTACTACAGAATTGGTACTATTATTAACTATTAACTGAGAATTTGCTGATTATTGATATTTTAAGGTTAAGTTCAGTTTAGGTATGGGGATCAAATGGTCATGCAGAATAAGGCATTAATATGTTCCTAATAAATATGCTAGTAATATCCATGGTAACAAGCAGTAAATAGTTAGAAATGGTCCTTAAAATAAAGTGTTACCACAAAATTCTAATGTTTATGCAGAATACTGTGCATAATAAAAGACGTGAGCCAAGAGCGTGTTAATTGCTTTTGTTGTACTGTAGAAGCTTTCTTTCAATTTTTCAATTTTGTAAATCTGCTGACACAGGCTGCGATATTATGAACACCTGCTGGTGAGAGGACGTTTACAACCCTACAAAATCCTTCATGATAATAAACACCAACACCAAAAAAACCTCTGACACTTTTCTTTTTGGTTTATTGGGAATTTTCTGTGCTTGTCTTCTTGCCTCTCTAGCCCTGTAATATGTTACTGACTCTCAGCATTAAGATGATGAATATTGTTCTTACTCTCGGATTATCATCCAATAAGAAAGTGACTGGTGAGCTAATATTAGTCTGCACAGAGCGTTGGTTTACCCATGAGCAGGTTGCCTAGGAAACGTTACATAATTGGAGCATAGAAGATGCCCCCAGCTGATTGGGTGATGGAGACAAGGTGATAGATCTTCCTCAATGTGTTCTCTCCTCCGTGTTCCATCTATCCTCCTGGAGAGGAAATGACCTCATGACACCACGTATAGTGGCTAGTGGTTTGATAGGTTTCTGTCGCTCAAAAGAAAAAAGGAAGCACTAATTTTTTCACATTGCTGTGATGAATTATTAGTTCTGTTACTGTGTTTCTTTATAGGTGCTGATATGGGCGGACTGCTGGACCTTGAGACTCTGTATCAGGGTGTTGAACGCAGCATTAACCAGACCCGACGAGCCCGCAGACAGCTGCCGGAACGAATCTACAACATTGAGGTTTTGCTGGGGGTGGACGACTCCGTGGTGCAGTTTCACGGGCAGCAGAAAGTGGAGAAGTACCTTCTCACTCTTATGAACATCGTAAGTGTGCTCGAGCCACCCACGCTGCCTGTTGTGTTTGGGTTACCCTTGAGAAAAATCAAAGAACGATAGAAACTACTCTGTCAACAGCGCAGCAGTTCTACGGGCGTAAGACAGCATTGTAATAAACAACTGAGATGAAGCTGGCTGGTGCTGAAGCATTAGAGACACGGTGTTGACACCAGAGATACTAGTGTTTATAGCATTTATATTCAATCCTGCAGTGTTTTCAAAACATTTTAAGTAGGGCTGTCAAATCTATCTATCTATCTATCTATCTATCTATCTATCTATCTATCTATCTATCTATCTATCTATCTATCTATCTATCTATCTATCTATCTATCTATCTTTTAATGATTTTTTTTGTCCCACAAAAGATTTTGATGTTTGACTTTGTCAGTCCAACGTTAAAGGATTGCTTTAATATTTTGATCCAATTTGTTTATAAGTTGAATTGATTTCTGATTCATTGTAATTGCATTACAAATCACGCGAAACTATTCTAAATACTGCTGTCTAAAAATTATTAAGTTTTCCTTAAAAAATAGTATCAGAAATGACTGTTAATCACAATTCAGATGATTAATAACCCTAGCTATAAGTATTGTTAAGCTGCACTTGTGAGTATTCAGGAACTGTTTTTTTTTTATATTTGAAGTATTTGAATTAGTATTTGAAAACATTACACACAAAGACTTAATGTACTGTTAGCTCTCATTAGTGACAGTCCGCTGGCTTAGTTTATGCAATTTGTCTGTATTTTGAGAGAAGAGAAAGATGTCAAGCTCAGGTAAAGCTGGACGCTGGAGTGGTTTTGCGTCATGTGGTCCAGGGTGATGGTAAGCCGGAGGAAAATATGCTTCAGGACAAAACAGCTCCCATCTGCGCCTTGCTATGTGTCCTTTAATCTCCACAAATTAAACCTACGCAATGACAAAGAGCAAGAGAGAGAGAGAGAGAGAGAGATCAGCTAGCCAACAGACAGAGAAAAAAAAAAAATCACAAGCTGGCCAGATATTATATCATCAGTAATAGTCAATGATGTGAGGTAAAATCAGACACATATTAGATCAGTTCTGCAGTCATTTTTCTACATCATGGATCAAGATGAAATGTGATGGGATGAAAAAGGCCAGAGAAAAATGTATTATAACCTCACCATTTCTCTATATTGCATATTTTCTCCAGTTATCACGAGTCCCCGAACAATTTCTGCAGCTGTGCCACTGCCATCTCCTTTTCCTCTCCTCTCATTCTCATCCTAGGGGGTGTTTCAAACACTGCATTCTGAATAAATGACAGGAAAACAGATAAACAGAAATATATAAATAACATCGCGTCTCCTTTCTCTCCCACGCGTTGAGTTCTTGCCGCTTTCTTCTTGAAAGTTTACTTTGCTCACTTTTGGAAGGCATGTCTCTCTCGCTCTCCGGGAGTCAAGGAGAGAAAAGAGAGAGACATAAAGCAGGTTTTTGCCCTTTTTTCCTCCAACTATTTTCCCTGAATTCTCCTCTTTTAGTGTTTGTTGCACATAAGGGCTGCGTGTGATGATGTGTTATGCGTAGCGCCTGAGTTTGTTGTTTTGTTGCGTTGGTTTTGTGTGTGTTAAGCGTGTGTGTGTGCGTAAATGTCACTGCTCTGTTGCCGTGTTTGCTCTGAGTGAAAAAATCCCTCTGCAGTCTTTCATTCATGCTCTCCTGGTCAGTGGCTGGTCTCTCTCAATGATCCAGTAGGAGAAGAGAGTGGGAGCCGTCTGTCTGTCTGCCTGAAAAGGGATCCGTCTATGGGACTGTATGTGGGTGGCAGGGTTGAGCGCCATTCATAACTGAATTTAGAATGCCTTTTAAATTCTTGAATGTGAATTGGATTGGAACTGAAGTGTCAAAATTGAAATACAACATAATTCCAGAAACATTCAATGGTTTTAGTAGTTAATGTTCAAAACATATAGGAATGCAAATTTAATTTAGATAGCTTGCATTTATTATTTTAATTACTAATATTATTACAAATAAGACCCAATTAGTTCAAATTCCAGCTCGTGAATGGAATAGAAGACAGTTCTTAAATTCTCAATTCATACAGACCCTATTAGAAATACTGTTTAAATTCTCTCCCTTATCTGAATGGGTTTGTTAAAAAGTATTGTAAAAATGTACATTTTATTAAATAAGCAGTATTTCCCCACTGAAGTAGATTTTTAGGGGCATTTTGTACCTTTTATAAAGGCATAGTTTTCTTTAACCATATAAAAAAGACTTGCAATACAATTGCAACATAAACTAATAAATGTTTTATTTATTTACTTTATATTTATTATTTATTGGAGTCAGCATTTTCAAATGATTTAACTCTTTTCATAATTAAAAAATGCTACACAGTCAGTGATGCTTGTATATTAAGGCATTTTAAATGAATAGCTACTCATTTATTTTCACATTATGTAGCATTTTTGTCACGGTTCATATCTAATTTCAGTCTGTTCGATACGTTAATCTCCGCGTGGGAGTTTTTGTATTTGTGAATGGGATTCCTGTTTGTTCTGGAGAACTGGTCCAGTGACTCACTCTGCCCTCAATTTATAGAACAGAGTGAAACAATTCTTTAAAATGCACTAAAATTGATTGGCTTTACTTCATAGGTCCATGGGAAATGATGAGGAATCGATGCGTCAGACAGGGATCAAAAGATCTGGAGACTTCTTGACTTACGCCCACCCTTTCCAATCCACCAATCAGCCGTCCTTCACCTTTATTCCGCCCCTTTAAGACTGGCTCTTTCAGTTGCAGTTGAAATAATGGACCGGTATTTAATGCGGAAGCTATTTGTGGGAGAGTTTGTTGTTGTTGATTGTAATTCTAGATTCATGTTGTGGAATTTCTCAGAACATGCTCATCTAAGATTGCCTTTAACTCAAGACTGTAAGTACCACATCAGATCCGCAACACACCACCACCACAGCCCCTCGACAGTGCCCACAGGCTCTTAATGCTTGTACTCAGACTCATTTCATGTATTTGCATGAGCGACCACAGCGCAGCTAGCCTGTGTAATAGAGCTGAGACCTTTGTGTGTAGCATTAATTGTGTGAATTGAAAGTCGACAATATTAATTGCTTCCCTCTATATTAGTCGCTCCTCAGGAGTAAACAAGACGTGCAGGCGGGCGGACCATTATGTAATCAGCTCTTCATAGACACGTTGTTCTGGCCCTCAAATGTCAGACAGGTAATAATGGTCCAAAATGTCAAGTGAAAATGGCAGAGATTCAGTAATGAGTCTGAGCAAATACTGTCCACCAGTGCGTACCTTCATATCTCTGAGCATTCCTGTACATTACAGAAGAATGAAGGGGAGATCAGCCAGCCAAGAGCCCGATGGGATTTGTATACTCGTTTACTTTCCTCTCCCAGACTGAAACAGGACGATGATGATTCAGCATAATATGTATGTGGGATGCAAGGTAAAAATCAGCGTTGTATAGGGAATGAAATGCTTGCTCGGGGGTGTTTTGTCCAACTCATTTTTGACTGTAGATCAAAGCATTATTATTATTATTATGTTTTTTTTTGTTACTTTAATATCTCTTTCATACTTCCACTTTTTAAAGAAGTAGTTGAAAGAAAAAATGCACTTCTTAATAAAGAAGCAAATCAGTGTTGGCCCAAATGGCATCATGGGCAGTGCACCGACATATAGCGCCATTGCTCTTTGGGCGTCCCAATTCTTCTTTCTCCCACTTCATGTCTTATATACTGTACTATTCTAATAAAAGGCAAAAGCAACAAATATATATGTGCGTGTGTATATATATATATATATATATATATATATATATATATATATATATATATATATATATATATATGGTGGCATGGTATGCACATTAAACCATACGGTTCACGGAGGGAAATTCCAAATGGAAGTGATCATCCCTATTCACCTAGACTGGGAACTTTGGAGTAAACAGGGCACATGCGAGCCATTATTTAGTCGTTTGGAATGCACTTGGCAAAGGGACATACATCATTTTCTCATTATCTCCAGCTGGGATGTTTCGGTGACAATGCAGCACGGTGTCCGTCAGCAGATGTTTCTGTTTTAATGTCATAAATGTCTTTTTATTTTTGTTAGCATAACTGTTGCAAATTAACATATATTTTTGTATACTTTTTAAAGTTTGTTGCATAGATAATATGCATACAACATTTTAAAACATAGAATGTATATTTTTTCTGCTGGGCTGACAGACACCGTCTTGCATTATCATGGGAACATCCCAGTTGAAGATAATGAGGAAGTTACATCTCTCCCTTTGCCAAGTGCATTCCAATCGACTAAATAATGAATGTCACGCATATGCCCTGTTCACTCCAAAGTTCCCACTCCAAGGGGATAGGGATTATCCCTTCTATTTGGAATTTGCAGTTGGATGCGGTCACCGTGTCACTCCTAATAAATATATTGTAGATATAGATTGGCAAGAGGTAACTGATGTACAGTAGTTCATTTTGAGGCGTTTAATTGTTGAAGCTTACCCTTACCTCATTGGTAATCACAATATTCGCAGATCTAACTAGTTCTCATCTCAGGCTCAGACCCGCTCTGCTTTCACTCCTTTAACTTACAGTCAGTAGCAAACACTACAAAATAGCAAGTGGCAGTGAGGAGCAAATCTGTGAGTGTAATCCTATAATTACTATTACTAAAGTTTTCACTTGTTGTAGTTTGTTGCGATCTCATAAAGATACATTAAAATCAATAAACCTCTATACACTGCACAATGAATCTCTTATTTGCATTGCGTCTAAACTTTGTGTATAGTGTAGAACTCAGCACTAGGTGTTTTCAGAAGTGAGTGGATATGAGACGGTCTTTGGTACATTGCCGTTTTAAGGAGAAAAGCTTTTGCTGTGGTGTTGACTGATGAATTTGCACATGGTCTGTCTTTAAGCATATTTAAAGCAGCAGACAGACATGTAAACACTAGGCTGACAAATGTTAAAAACTTGTTTTTCACCACAGGGGGTCTTTAACAGGTTAATGTTAAAACACCAAAATGCCTGATTAAGGAAACACTTTGGATCGTAAATCCCTTTTATTGAAGTTCTTTTAACAGTTTGGCAGAGCCAGATGATAAACAGGGCTGATAAGATAAAAGTTGGCCACTTTTAAATGGCTTCTTTTCATGCCTCTTTCACACATTTGATTTGGGAATGTTTTCATTTCATGTGCTAATATGCTAATATTTCTCAATGTCAACCCATTTTTTTTCCCTCCTCACTCAATCAATAGTCACACACTCACACATACTGTAGACTTTTTTTCTCTCCTCTAACCCTATCTTTCTATCTGCCCCCTCTGCTATTTTCTTCACTCTCCTCTCTTTCCTCTAAAGCAGTGAAGCCACAATGCTAGCCCCTGCTGCATTATTAATGGGATATTAATGATTTTCTGACTTGCCGACCTCTAGGTCTCCATTAGTTACCTGTAGGCTGATGAAACCCAGTGCTCCTGAACAAGGCCAGCAACCAGGGCAGTACTAATGAGACCTACACTCTCACGATCATTAACATAGAGAGCAATGGGTGGGAGGGGGCTATAGGGTTTTTTGTTCTGTAGGAGGTTGAGGAAGAACCCTATTGGTCTTCCCGAAGACTTGTGACTCCAATATTAGAATATCTATCCAGTGTTGCTTGTGATAAGAGAATCCAAAATAAAAGTTTTTGTTTACATAGTATATGTGTGTGTACTTTATCAGGTATACAGTATATACACACACATGCATCTATACATTTAAGAAAAATATATGTTTATACATTAAATATATTTATATATCATTTATATGAATATAAATATATACATGCAAATATTTTCAAAAGATATGCTGTGTGTGTTTTTATATATATAAAAAATATACATGGTACACACATAATTGTTTACATAATATATATTATGTAAACGAAAACCTATTTTGGATGCGATTAATTGCAATTAATTGGATAATTATTTTGATATAATATATTTAATAACATTTAATATATAAACGTAAAGTATTTTTCTAAATTAAATACATGTATGTGTGTGTATTTATATATGCATAATATACACATTACACACATATATGTAAACAAAACTTTTTTTTTTATCACTACTTTTTAAATAATACATTGGTCACACTTTATTTAGGGCCATTTCTCACTATTAACTAACTATTAACTACTTTTGTCTCAATAAACTCCTAATTTACTGCTTATTTATAGTTAGTAAGTTACTAAATTTAGGTATGGGATATGATTACAGGATCTAAAATATGCAGAATATTGTGATTTACGCATTATGTGGTTTATAAGTACTAATAAACAACCAATACTGTATGTTAGTAATATGCCTGCTAAGCAACTAGTTATTAGTGAAAAGTAGACCTTAAAATAAAGTGTTGCTAAAATTTATGAACGAACATTTAGAAATTACAAATTTTATCCTTCTTACAGTACAATATACATGCTGTATTGTTCAGCCCCAGTGTATACTGTAGTAATAAGAGAGAAATAAACTTTTGCTGCCCGCCATGTCTTTTTTGTTTTTTTTTTTTTCTTTGAAGTGAAGCCTGGAAACAAGGCAGTAGTCATATCCCATCATGCACTGCTTCTTCTAATGCAGAGACCTGAGGTGTTGCACAGTGTGTGTTCCGTATGAAAGTCGTGTCTCAGTTTAACGATCATTAACGTTCAGAACACTGGAGTCATGGTCACCTGGAAGTCATCTATGCTTTTACCAGTCATCTGTATTAATGCGGTTACTAAGGCAACCGAGCCTAAGAGCTGCACTCTTTAGAATTTCTCAAGAAATCTTGGCGAATGCTACGGAAAAGGCCTATACACTAGTTTGAAAGATAAGATTTTGGCAGATACAGACACATATACTGGTTTAAAACTGAAAGGGAGTGGATAATGAATTCAGTAAAGTTGTGAACTGTAAAAACAAAGTCTGCAGAACAGACAGCGCAACCAAAAAAAATATTCCAACAGTCAAAAGGAATGACAGCAAGCGGAGAGGGAATGGCAGGAATACAGACGCGCAGAAAGAGAGAGAAACCCGGCCCCACCCCACTCTGAAGTTTGCCGGTTGCACGGCAACCAGTGAATCGTACATAAAAAAGAGCAGGTGAGCCGGTGCAGAGACACATTGGTTTTAGAAAGCACGTTGTATAATCCTTTCCCATCGCTTTCCTTCTTCCTTGCCGCCCCCTTTTAAGCCCCTTTCTTCTTGTCTGTCTTCGTCTCTTATTCTCGCTCCCCCTCCTGCAGTCTGTCCATCAGAAATCTCATTATTGTTGGCTGTGTATACATCTCGGTGTCTCATTAGCAGGCTTCCAGAGCGGCAGAGGACACCATGTCTGAACTTCTGTACCAATTTGTCTGCCTCTGTCTCCCTCTCTGTCTGGGAACAGCGTTTCCCACAGTGCATTAGGCCCATCCTTCTGCAAACTGAATAAGTAAAGATGGCTGAGGCGCGGGGTGAGAAGTCAAACTGCAGAATCATGGGAAATGAAAAAGGCTCTCCTAAACATTATTGGGTGCAGCTTTGCAGGTGTCTATGTGTTGCTGTGTGTGTGTGTGTGTGTGTGTGTGTGTGTGTTAAGCTTTGCTGTAAGTACAGCAGCTTCATAGAAAAAAAAATATAGTTTATATATGTAGTTCATATATGGATTATATAGATACATTATTAAAAATTACTAATTTTAATTCATAATATAATTAATATATTACTTGCACAACAAAACATAATACTGAAACATGTCTAAAAGGCAGACTGGAACATTGAATCTGTAGAAGATATCCACAGTGTGAAGTCTAGGATATCATAATTCTCACTTGGAGCACTTTAGTTTGACCTCTGTTACATGAGTTTCAAAAAAGCAAACATAATTTTCCTTTAATGGAATGTATTCTAAAACGAAGCTTTTTGGTATTACAGTATCTGCCTGTGTCAATATAAAGGTCTTGGTGTTGGATCTAACACTGCTTTTTTCTCTTCACAGGTGAACGAGATCTATCATGACCATTCTCTTGGTGCACGAATAAACGTGGTGCTAGTTCGGATTGTTTTGGTCGATGCCAGAAAAGTAAGAAGCATTATACTGACATCATGCATCAAATATCAGGTCAAGTTAAAATAAATAAGCATTTTTGTTTTGTTTTCATGCTGAGTTTAATCCAATCATATATCTAGTTATATTGGTAAGTTTATATAATGGTTTATAGTCATATCAAATGTTAAATACATTATCATTTTTTGAAATACGTCACAGACAAATATTTGTAAATGATTTGAAGGCTAGAGGTGTTGTAAACGTGCTGTATTAGTTTCAACATTTTTGAGGAGTCCCACACATTACAGTGCGGCTTAACCAGTGGTTTGAGTTTAGAATTTGGGCTGTCTGTTTTTTATTTGTATGCATTTTTTGTTCAATGGAAGCCGAATGGTGTGATTGTAATACTTGTATGGTGCTGCTAGTAGCACAGAAATTATACACCTCTTCATAGTTGAGGTTTCATCTGAGACTTCATGTTCAGACTTAGTCTTCACTGTGAGCGAGCACTGATGTAACCGAAAAAAACCCATTTTTTTCTTTTTATGCAAATCCCCAAATGATCCATTTCGCTGTCTGTAGCCGTTTAGCACTTTGCAGCTCTGTATCATGACAGTTTGACATATTGCATCAGTGGCAAACATATATAAGATACACACTCCGTTCTTCCCTTTCTTCCACCTTCTGTCTCACACTCACACCTACAGAGACACGTAAACACACTGCTAGCTTAGCTTACATGCGCATCTTTTTCCCACCCCCTTCTGCTGGGTGCTCACCATGGCCTAGGGCCTGTTATTCCACCGGACTGAGCAAACGGGAACTAAAAGCATAGAGTTCCCATGGGAGTCTTTTCAAAGTCGCACGCCTTCACAGTTCAACACCAAAGCACACAGAGTGCTGATGTTATGCAATTGCCTTCCCAATACCCCCCCCCACCCCAACACATAAACACGCACACACCAGCACCTCCCCTGTGGGACCAAGCAAAGGATTCTGGGAAGAAGAATCAAGAATGCTAGATAAACAATCAATGATGACCCTCCCTCATTCATAAACACGCAGCTCCACACAAATGCTGTTCTTCCTGTAACTGGAGATCAGGGAGAGGCTGATCTCAGATCAGGTAGCCTGTCTCAAATGTGGTTGACCTGATAGTGACCACAGATCTATGTTCAGCTTTCATCTGACACAGTTACTCACTAAGAAAATCCTGTATCTTTTTAATATCTCACGTAGACCGAAATGAGGATAAATTAATAGTAATAATGTGCATTACATATGCATTAGTTATTCGTTTTCATTTATTGTTTTTGCAGGTTACATTTATGCCAGTAGGTGGTGGAAAGCGACTGTCTTTATGAGTGACTAACTGAATAACTAATTTAAAAGCCATTAATTAAAATATCTTATTCATTCCTATTAAAGTGCAATTTTGAAGGTTCCTAATATTGCTTTGGTAGTCTCCTACAATAGGTTAATATGCATGCAAGGTCAAATACTTCTGTTTTGTCAAAACATGCAGTCTAAGCCCCCTCCTTTCCATAAGTCTACTCTGCTGTGATTGGTCAGATGGCCCAGTCTGTTGTGATTGGTCTAACAAGTACAGCGCATGTCTGAAATGACAGTTGGTATTCTGAAGGCTTGATAGAAAATGTAAACATCAATTATTAATCATGCTTACGGTTTGTGATTCACTGGAGCCAGTTGGTAAATAAACTGGGTAATTAGCCAACTTACGAGAGTGGGCGAGATCAAGTTGTTCGTGACTGGCCAACATAGAGCATATAGGCGGGAACTATGCAAACGTGTTTCCCCATTATGTGAAGCCACCACAGAATTGACTTCCAAATTACTAACAACTCATTTGGGCTGTACAGAATCGATTTATTTATTTATCAATCAATTTCGGCTTTTAATCTTTAACATTCAAATACAGCTACATTAAACACTGCTTGAAAGGGAATATCAGAAATGGCACAATAGTGGCACTTTATTATTAGAATCTTTCTTGTTAATCACTGAACAAAGTGAGTCACTGATAGATTCACTGATCAAGGTGATTCACAACACAGATTCATTCAAGAAGTGACCGTGAAGTAAATGATTATCTTTAACCGAATTGTTAGCAGTTACTGACACATCCAGGAACAAAACAAAACAAAAAGCACTCTCCTTATGACTGAATTATTAAATAATTCACATGAATCATAATGAGTAAGGCGATGAGTAAGCAATTCAATGAATGATTTTTGAGTGAGTCATTGAGTCATCTTTTCAGCTGATTGGTACAAAAAAAAAGTCACTGCATTGCTTAAAGAAGAAACAAATTTAATTAAGCCTTTCATTTAGTCAGAACTTTCAACGCTGTTTGTTTGAGCTATCAGGCAGAGCAACATTGACTCAACCCGAGTTAGTGCCACTATAGTAGCTCAGATATTAAACACTTCACTTCAAATGAGAAAATCCAGAGACAAACTAAAGTGAGGTTTGAAAGCACGATTTTCCTCTGCGATCATCTGAATAATATGATGTCTGGAAAAATACCTCTTAATCAATAGTGAAGTTAACACCTACTCCATTTATTCAATCAGCATCAGCTTCAGGAAGAAGGGATCTTTTCTCCAGCAGTGCTATCTGGATGCGTAACCCATGAGGAAGATATTTTTAAGCCACTTAAACATGACAATCCATCACCTTTCTATCTCTGCGACGGAGCTTACCATTACCACAAATGTCAGTTCACCCAGCGGGAGGAATAGCTCACAACGCTGTGGTGCCCTCAAATTTTGCTCTTCTTACTGAGACACTATACCACCCCCAGCCATTATGATAAATGGTGATTTTTCCTCTGTGACAGCTAGTGTGTGGGGTTACATGGTGATTACGTGCGGTTTCAGGTGAGATGGAGAGACAGAGGTCCACGGCGGGTCAGGCAGATGGCGTTTCCTGTGCTGATTTGTGGTGATTGTCCCTCTGGCCTTGTCTTTCCAGGATTAAGTTCTTAAAATGCAAACTGTCCCACATGAACTCATCAGGCGGTTGGCACACAGGTCTCTCTCTCTCTGTTTATCTGTCAGTCCTCTCTTCATCTCTGTCCCTGTGCTCGTACAACCTCTGGTTTCCTTTCCATTCTGTCTTTTTCCTTCCGTCTGTTCCTGGTCACGCTTAGTCTGCCTCTCGCTGTGGCTTAAAATGTTGTTTAACTTCGTTCAGGGATGCAGTGGCAAAGGAGCACCGGGACATTGCCAGTGGCTCAGTTGAACTGTGGGCTAGCTGTTGAAACCATATTTAGATAAAAAGTAAATATACAAAGATTTTAAAGGAAAAAAACATTCTGAAATCATATAGTCGGTTGGCCACATAACAGTGGTAGAGTCTGTAGACTTGGGGCAAAGTCACATGTCCTTTTGATTTTCCATTATAGTTTATGTGTCTTACCCAGTAAGAAATTATCTACCTACATACCGACACCGGGTCTTTCCACCAAGGTTTTTTTTTTTTTGCTATGTACTATACTCTATTTTTAAAAATCATTCATAAATGTGTTTTAAACCAAAATAATGAGCACACATTAATTCCAGGATATTTGTCCTTTGTTTATAAGTAAAATTCCAGAATTTGTCTGAATATGCACAATTTTTTTTTACAGGATTACCACAACAAAAATGACTAAATACCTAAAGTGCTTGAAATGTACTGATAGATAGTTATAGATTCATACAAACACATTATTTAATTGAAATAAAACACACACACACACACACACATTGTTTTTGGGATTTATGGAGATTTTACATTGGCGTAATGGTTTTTATAATACACCACCACTGCTACACGTCCTACACCAAACATTTAGTCTGTTTTTCAAGCCTTTTGAATTACTGGGACGTAGGCAGTGTCTGCACAAACCACATTCAAATTGTAATAACTCTGTCATACCTATGTCATTAAACCAAATTTTCTGTCCACGTAAACCACTAAAAACACACAGGCACACACACAGAACTCGATTCATTTCTTTCATGATTCAAACGCTGTATGGTTAAGGTGGGAAATGCCCTGGAATGTTAAAACCATCCTCCACATGTAATACTCAGAGATACTTCCTATTAAATAGAGGCACACTGATGCAGTTGTTCCCTTTATTAGTTTTGCTAACCTTTGTCTCAACCTCACCCCTCATTTAGTGTGAAAACCTTTCCATGTTTTTCTTATTCACACTCACTCTAGATCACCCACCTATTTCAAAAGCACTGCCACAGATATACATCTTTCTCCATCTGTATCTTTTTCTCTCCACCTCTCCCTCCCTCTTTTTCTCGCTCTTACACAAATGCCTGGTTGTTCCACACCCACTCCTCTCCCCTGCCGCCTCAGCCCCAATCAGCATGCAGCCTCGCCCGTCTTGCCAGCAGGTTGTCCATCATTCCCAATTACTGTGGCAACCGTTGCTGCCGGCAGCGGCACGCACCGATCAACCGAGTGACCCCGCGCACCTCCAACAAGGTTCCAACATCACAGTCTCTTCCGCACATCTGTTCCGCTCTTCCCCTCACCTAGCTCCGAAAAGATAAAGAGACCCTGACATGACACACCCAACATCAATCCACAGAGCGTGTGTGCGTGTGCGCATCTTCGGTGGATTACAGAGAAGATAAAGATGCCGAGACGTCCTTTTAATGAGCACGCTTTCACGTCTGTCATGTATTCCGTTAACAAGAACAAGAGGAAGTCTCTTGTGTACAGAATTCTGAGAAAACACCCTTCATCACATTATCAACAAACATCTCAGTGATGGAATGAAGATAAGTGAAGATAAATCATGTGTTTAGTAACTAGTTTACATTAGTCTCCTGTCTGCGCGCAAACCTACAGCGTAAAAATCGTCGGTCACAAATAAATGAAGTGTAATGAGAAAATAAAGCGCTGGATGCACTTGTTCTGAGAGTGATGCTGAGTTGAGTTATTTCCCACCACCCTCTTTCTTTCCATGGTGCAACAGCTACGCATTGGAATGATGAAGCCTCCCTCTGCTGGTTGGTGAAGACACTGCAGCGTAGATTTCAGAGTTCATGACCTTGATGCAACGTAAAATGCACAAGAGTGAGGCACAGTGAAAGAGAGGCAGTTTCAGGACACGCATCTGGAAAGGATCTCCTACTTCCATGGCTCTCGTGGCCACGTCATCAAAACACAGCCACGCATTCCTGTCTGGGTGTTTCTTTGCGCACATTTGTCTCCCTGCACAGATTTTGGAAGAAAATGTTTGGTGCAATGTTTACGTCTGTGTTCACACGAGTGTGAAATGTAACAATAATAATGTCACGGCTGCCGTAGT
This sequence comes from Puntigrus tetrazona, assembly GCF_018831695.1. Taxonomy (NCBI): domain Eukaryota; kingdom Metazoa; phylum Chordata; class Actinopteri; order Cypriniformes; family Cyprinidae; genus Puntigrus; species Puntigrus tetrazona. The sequence continues at coordinate 13,676,678 of NC_056712.1, forward strand.
TTATAATGTAAACTTTTTTTTTCTGTTGTTGTTATTATGTAAACATTTCATGTCATCGTGTTCAGTTTTGCTATACAACTTATTTTGATTGGATTTTTCAGTACTTTCAACATCAAAGGATGTTAATGATACTAGATAGTACTAGCAAATTGATTCACAATAGTTCTTTGAGCTTTTGAAGTTCGTGTTGATGTAATTGTTTAGGAGTCTGTCCTCTGATTAAAGGAACGGTCTAGGTTGAACATCTGTGATTTGACTACAGAAAAAAGTTTCGAGTCATCCCTCAGTATTAAAACAAACATCAATTGTTCAGTGTTCAGTAAAGTTCTAGTAATATATGTCTAATAAAGGGTAAATCATATAAAATTGGTCATATAAAATTGGTCAAGAAAAATGGTCAAGATGTTTGATATAACAAAAAATGTAAGTAAAAAGTTAATCACCCTCATGGCAGTTCAAACCCTTATGACATTCTTAAAAAAAAATGCTTTGGAATAGTTTCAAGCTTCAAAAAGTATCCAAAGCATCATAAAAGTCATCCATTCGATCCATGTACTGTATTCCAGGTCTTCTAAAGTCAAAAGAAAAGCCTTTTATAATAGAGTCTTTCAGGAATTGTTAAAATGTTAAATGGTAAACTATTCCTTTATTAGTTGTTCTGAAACCATAACTTCATTTAGAATTTTTGTAATTGATTCACACATACTTCGAGTGTAACATCCTTTTCATGTGTACTTTCAGTCCTCGAGCCTCATTGAGCTGGGAAATCCTTCTCAGAGTCTGGAGAATGTGTGTCGATGGGCTTTCGAACAGCAGAGGAAGGACACTAATGATAAAGAATACCATGATCATGCCATCTTTCTCACTCGTCAAGAGTTTGGACCCACAGGGATGCAGGGTAATATCCAACACACATGCACTAACACGGCATCATCGACCTCCGGAGATGAAACATGAAAGAGCGGATGATCTTTTAAACGTGAACACATGCACTCAGGAAAATATGTACCTGTAAGGACATTCCACAATGATCTTGAAATGACTTTGACTTCAGGCCTCAGATCAGTGGAAAATAAGAGTTAAAAATAAAATGTGATGAAGATGTGAGGAGGACAAACTCAGTCAGGTGTTCTTTTGTGTTGCTAGGTTACGCTCCTGTCACAGGCATGTGTCATCCCGTACGGAGCTGCACTCTCAACCATGAGGACGGTTTCTCGTCTGCTTTTGTTGTGGCGCATGAAACCGGCCACGTGTGAGTATCTGCTACAGTGTGTCAAAAGATACATCATGTATTTTCATTTGTACAACAGTTTGTTCTGGTCCTTAAGTTTGGTCCATGTTTCTTGAATCTGATTGGTTGAACGTCAATTGAACAGTGGACTTTCCTTTTTTGTGGTTTTGTGTTGCTAGTTAGTGAATTAGTGGTGGGATTTTTACAGTGTATTCTGCATGTTACATTAAAATGTCACTAGGTGGTCATAAGTGATTGCCTTGTTGTAAATAAATTGGTGAATCGTTTCAAATTCACAACCAATTTATTCAACAATTTACTGGCTGCATCTGAAATTGCATACTTCCTACTATATAGTAGGTGCAAAGCATTATGCGAAAGGAATACTACATTCAGATTCATAGTATTGATAATATAGTACCCATATGACGTATTACTTCTGGCAAGATTTTAAATTGTACGTCAGAAAATATCTTCTTAGATATTATGTGATTTTGGATACAGCCATTATAGGGGCTGTTTACATCTGGTCACGTCATGTGAAAAAAACAGGTGTAAATGCCCTCCGAAATGCATTTGAGATGGATATAAATCCTGTCATATCCAACCTGCCTAGTACTGATGCCACGCATTCTCCTATTAGGGTCTTGAAATTAGCTGATAATTAACTAAATGCAGCGCTTATCGTTGGATTTTATTTATATGAACATATATTTAAATCAGATTTATATCCCTTTTGCGATAATACGTTTATTTGGCCAAGTGTAAATGGAATGTTTTAACAAGTCAGCTAGATATTTGATCAGCAAAACACATGAAATGACGATGAAGTGTAAACAGGCCGTATGAGTGAATCAGTGAGTCATTTTCTCAAAAGATTTGTTCAAAATCAAATTAATTCAGGAACAAGAGATTGCAAAATCAATTTATTAAAATTCTCATTAATCCACACTAAGTCTAAAAATGTGAAAATCGGACAAGTTTGTAATTGTAAAAATTGCACAATTGTATATATGCGTGTGCGTTTTAGTTTGGGAATGGAGCATGATGGTCAGGGGAATCGTTGTGGAGATGAGGTGCAGATGGGGAGCATCATGGCCCCACTGGTGCAGGCGGCTTTCCACCGCTTCCACTGGTCCCGCTGTAGTCAACAGGAACTGGGCCGCTACCTGCAGTGAGTGTTAGAAAGACATACACAGACAATCTTGACTAGTACGACTGCGGATTATATATCATCTCATTCTGCCTCTGAAGTTCATATGATTGTCTCCGTGATGACCCGTTCGAGCACAAATGGGAGGAGCTTCCACACCTGCCGGGGCTGCATTACTCCATGCACGAACAGTGTCGCTTTGACTTCGGGGCCGGATACATGATGTGCACAGCGGTGAGTCTTGAATTCACTGCTGCACAGGCTTTTTCATTCAAGTAATGCATTATTATTACGAGATTGTAAAATCACTACGAGCATGTATAATTCTACAAGCATTCTTCCTTGACGACCATCAGCTTGCCATAACAATCACCATTTGTTGTCATTGGGTTCACCGTAGGTCACCGTGACCCAGTATGATGTGTGTTATACATGCCAATAATGCATTATGAATGGAACACAGTATTTTGTGTTAAGTGACTGAGTTTTGATATCTGTACATGCCAAAGGGAAAAGGCTTAATGGAACAGAATAGTGCACCAAAAATGTTCAGTCTGTCACTATTTTACTTGTGCTCGTGTTGGTTCAAACCCGTATGACTTTCTTTCTTCTGTGGAGCACAAAAGAGGGCGCTTTTACGCTTTATGAAGAACACAAAAGCACCATTAAAGTATCATAAAAGTGGTCCCTATGACCCATGCACTTTTTCCCTCCACGTTTTCTGAATTAATGTAAGGTATACAGTTAAATAGACTAAAATTTAAGTTACCATTCACTGCTCTAGCTCTTTTTGGCATGTTCTTCAGAGGAGCAGCATACATTCATTAACAATTTTTTTTTTTTTATAATTTAGCAAGTTTAAATGCATTTAAAACATGCTTTATGTTACAAAGAAAACGAGTTATACGGGATAACATGAGCTCCCTGGATGATGAAAGCATTTTCATTTTTGGGTGAACAAGAAAAGAACCAGGGGCAGGTTTCATAAAACATTCTTAGGGAAAAATGTCTTCAACTGCCATTTTATTTTAATTTTTTATTTAAAAAGTTAACAATATATATATTTGTATTCTCAAAAATTCTTCTCAAGAAGGTTAACCTATTCCTTAAGGATGTTCTTAAGAAAAATCATCATAAATAACATTATAAATAAGTTAGGAAAGCCTCGGACTTGTTTTAAATCCCAAATAGTTGATTTAATTAATTTCTAGGGATATTTCAATTTAATCAATATTTTTAGGCATTACAACAACCGCTACATAATTTACATAGTAGGGCTATTAATAAAAATAGACTAGCTACATTATCTACAACAACACTAGCTGAATATTATACATAGTATGGTTATTATTTAGGGTGTGCCAGTTTTCTGAAGTGATAATGTAATCAATTCTACAAAAATGAATCGAGCTTGTTTTCAATATTAGCCTATAAATGAAGCACATGTATGTGAGCAAACACGTCACGTTTACTGTACCTCTTGAAGTGAGTCTTCAGCCATGTATTCATTCAGATAAAGACTGACATTTTCTTCTTAAGAAAAAAATGTTTTTAGTAATATATTTACAAACTTTATATTTTTTTAATCTTTCAACTGCATTTAATGTAGGAGTATTCAATAACACTTTATTTTAAGGTGTCTTTGTTAGGCATGTTAAGTGTACTTACTCTTGCAACAAAAATAAGTTACGCTTAGTTACATGTACTTAACCTTAAGTCAAACCCAAACCATACAGTTAAGTAAATGTAGTTAAATAATATTACTCAGTACATAAATGTATAGTTACACTGTAACAAGGATACCTTAAAATAAATTATATTCCTACAAAATCGCTTTTATTTTGTGAATCCTGCCCCAGGTTTTAAAAAACTACTCCACAGCACATCAGATGGTTTTATTTTATATAGATGTTGATATAAAATAAGTTTGCAATCCACTGTTGGGAATGAAATTGATCAGATAATCAAAACCAAATGTCATGAGTTTGATATCCCTTGATAAACTGGATAAAATGATTTGAAGAATCATTTCTGCTCACAAAATGAGATTCCAGCTGAACAGCACTGCTTGGACTGTACTTCACTGTCTTGTTAAACCATTCCCTTAGCTGCAAAAGGTGGGGCCATCAGGAGCCCAGGTAAGGTGTTCTCCTCAGTCGCAACGTGGCCTCTTTCGTTTGAACTTGGTTCAGTTCAGATGGTCTTATTGTTAATCATTACATGTTATTGGTTGGTGTTCAGCTCATTGTCATTTTGCAGACACATACGCAGCAGGATACTAAACCCACAGTTGTTTCTGAATTACTGTAATTGGCGTTCACAAGCATAAAAAAGGAGTGCACGAGTTCAATACAAATGTAAGAATTTAAATCATTTTGGCTCATACTTCAGTTTCTAAAAATGAATGTAAAAAAATTGTGTATAGCAATGCACATACACATGCACATGAATACTCAACCAAAGAGCAAATTCCACACATAGAAATAATGTGCAACTGGAGGTTCATCCACCCTGAAGAGTAGTCCCACCCCTTAAGAGTTGATTTGCACACCTTTGCAGCTTAAGTAACACATTTTTGTGGGGAAGAATTGATATTTCAATTCTTTTGTTCTTTAGCAAGAACATGAGTGGCACATCTCTGCTTCTAAACCCTGTGGATTGCTTTGCCACTAGTGTCAACTCTGTTTTTGTTCTGTTTTTCTAAATGAATGATAAAATTATTCTACGGAGTAACTGAAAGCATGCCAAAGATTCTCTCAATACTATAGATCTCAAGCCTCTTTTGAACGTTCTTTTAATGTCAAGTTAACCAGGTCATTGCAGTCTGGTGAATTTTCAGACAGGTTTCTACATTCATTAGAAAAACAATATCAATGAATAGATTGCTGACTGGCAAGTTTAACCGAACAGTTCTCAGAAGCATCTATAAATCTCTACAGGTGCTAAATAATCATCTAGCTTTTGGCCTAGCAATCTTTTCGCTATTTAGCTTGGCAAACTCCAAACAATATTCAAACTGAGACAACAGTAGCAGCCAGCTGGCTACTGCTGAAAACTGTGAGCCATTATTTTGCACTTGGTGTCTTGATGTGTTTAAAACGTTCGTAGGGTTTAGGATCCTGCTAAATGTGGTGTCATCATTAGTACCACAGCCAGAGATTCTGGTGTCGTCTACTACGCCTGTCAGAGGAAGGAAAACAAAGTGAGATTTTGCTTAACATTTGACCTTAATCAAGGCCATATCCCATCACTGTCCAGCATTCTGTTGTCTAACTGTGCTATTGGTCACAGGCTGTATCATAACTTAAAGGGTTTTCGTCATTGCTTTGATTTGCCTGCATGAGATTGCTTTGTTACATAAATGTAACCTGCCCATGAATGAAAATGTATCATACTGTTTCATCATGCCTGAAAAACTGTTAGAAAATTATGTTACATATTATATTAAGTAACTATTTATTAGAACCGTTCAGGGCTGTTTAGTGGTATTTGTACCTCACTTTGTCTTTGTAATGAACAGTTTACAATATTTACCCCATGTCTTTCAGTTTGATCCTACCCTGACCAGCTGTGTCTTGTCGTCAGATTTCTCTCATCCTTCAGTTTGAGAATGATTTTTCTTCTCTCTGTTCCTCTGTTTCTCAGTATCGCCCCTTTGACCCCTGTAAGCAGCTTTGGTGCGCTCACCCAGATAACCCCTTCTTCTGCAAGACCAAAAAAGGTCCACCCATTGATGGCACTAAATGCGGTGATGGGAAGGTACCGCTCAGCCTTTCATGTAGATCCATCCTGAGACTCATTTACTTCCTCTGTGTTTATGTGTTGCTCGCTTCCTCTCTCAGAATTGTTTTAAAGGCCACTGTATGCAGTTGACCCCAGACATCATAAAGCAGGATGGAAGCTGGGGGATGTGGAGTGAGTTTGGCGCCTGCTCTCACCCCTGTGGAAGGGGACTACAGTTTCGCACACGAGCTTGTGACAATCCTCGGTGTGTATCTATCTATCTATCTATCTATCTATCTATCTATCTATCTATCTATCTATCTATCTATCTATCTATCTATCTATCTATGTTGGTCTGTCAAATTTTTATAAAGTAAATTTTATTTTCTTCTGTTTACCTCCTTCAGTCCAGCTAACGGTGGACGTACTTGCTCCGGCCTAAGCTATCAGTTCCAGATTTGTAATACGCACGAGTGTGAAGACCCGTATAACGACTACAGAGCCGAGCAATGTAGCATGATGGACAACAAGTTTGAGTACCAGAATACCTGGCACCACTGGCTGCCTTATGAACACCCCGACCGTAAGTAATAAGGCAGATTCTAATGTAAATGTAAATATAGTTTTAATAAAATGTAATTAAATGTTTTTTTTTATCTTTTAAACTTTTTTAAATTAATATAATGTAGTTTGATTTTATTTAAAGCTTACTTTAGATCCTCTACGATCAAGCTCAGTTTGTAAGCCAGGGGTGCATTTCCCGAACGTCCACGTGACTTGCTGATTAACCACCATAGTGCAATGCATTGTTTTGGAAACAAACTAACTAGTTACTGTTTCCCAAACACGGTCTCATCTCCATCATTTGAACCACATTGGTACAACAACATTCTAACTACGTACGTTTGTGACTGTGATTGCAAATGTTCGTTTGAACTCTGCTTGCGACCATAGTTGGCTATTGATGCTTTCGGGAAATGCACCCCAGACCTGTAACCAGTCTGATGTAATCCATCTCTCCGCACAGCTGTTCTCACTTACACAGTGGGTACACATAAAAAAGTGATTTCATTCAAATCCCCCTCTTTTTTCCACATGTACTTCTATGCCATTCATGACATCACTTAGAACAAGAAATCCCTCCAGAGTCATTAGTGCTGTGGACATCTGCCTTAGTCTTACGATCAACACAGGCACATCCAAAGTAATTCTCATATAAAGAGACTTTTTGAACCTTTTTTTTTTTTTTACTGTCATGTCAATTACGACTGAACCACAGAATAATTCAGAAAAGAATATTTGTGGTTCAGAAAATGGGTTTGAATACTTTAGATAATTATTTTTACATGATGTGTTTTGCATTTTACTCTCTGGAGAAATGTACTCTGTTAGGTTCGATTTGATTTTGTGTGGGTTTGCTTTTTGGTGTGGAATGAAGTACTTGTTTAAGTTGTATTTTTTCCACACTGACTAAATGAAATGCTTTTGAGTAACTCAACAGGCATCACGTTGTTTGTGGATAAGTTTTACTCTTCGTGAAAAATTGAGCTGGACTTTTTGAGAATGTACTTCTGGAACAGACGCGTCCAGTTTTTGGATTAGCTGGGAAGCTGGGATGATATAATGTACAATGCTTTTATGGACCATGTAAACACTATCAAGAGACCTTTTTTTGTGTAAACCATGGAATAATGTTATCTAACTATCCTCTGTTGGAGAAAAACATATTTGGTGTGGAATATTTTTGGAAATTTATATGGTATATAATCAACATTTATTCGTAGAATAAGAATTTGCATATTTTTCATCTAAATTCTTGTACAAATGCATTTGATTTCAATCCATCACTCAGGGATCTCTCTTGTCTTGTTTTTTTTTATAGCTAAGCAACGCTGCAAACTGTACTGTCAATCCAAAGAAATGCGAGCTGTAGTCAACATGCAGACCCTGGTGGAACCTGGAACAGGATGTTCCTACAAAGATCCCTACAGTGTGTGTGTGGCCGGAGACTGTGAGGTGAATAGCTGTGTGTACCATTTATAAAGGTTTGTGTCTAGTGGCCTGTTGCTCATGATCTCGCTCTCCCTTTAGAAAGTGGGCTGTGATAATGTGGTTGGATCAGCTCTACAGGAAGATAAGTGTGGCGTCTGCGGGGGAAACGGAACCAAGTGCAAGACTCACAAGTTTAACTTCACCTTTGTAGAGAAGAAAGGTACGTCTCTGCAGCACACAGGTAGGCCCTGTTCCAAAACCTAGCGAAGGCAGCATTTTTAAGGAACCACAGGCTCAGTCCAGACACAATGGCTCCTCCAAACAAAGGCACAATTATAATGCCTCATAAGATACTTTCTTTCAGCCAAATTCTTTGCAAAAGGAATACTGTAACGCAGTGCATCTTGCAAGGTCAGTACTGAATAATACTGATCAGTGCTTTAATACTAGTGGATGCTTTCGAAATACTGCTTTGTGAAGCTTGATTTCAGTAAACAAAGCTTTGTGTCATATCTGTTTTAGTGTTTACATTTTTTACTTTTTCTCTCTACAGTTCTACAGTTTATTCAAATAATGTTTAATATTATATGGCATTTCTGAAAAGTTTTGCTTCTTTAATCACTATTTTGCGATTATTAGTTTTAAAGTAAAGTTATAATGATTTGGAAATGTTTTGGTTTAGGTGTCATTAAAGTGCTTGAAGTTCCCAGAGGGGCAAGACATCTTTTCATCCAGGAACTTAATGGGACTACTCACATTTTAGGTAAAGCCTGGTCATTTCCTGTAGTTTTTCATACATTAAGCACTGTGCTTTTCGACTGCAGCTCTCTCTCTCTCCCATTTTTCTTTTCCAAATAGCTGTCAGGAATAAAGCGTCAGGTGATTTCTTTCTCAACGCTCATGGAGACTACCCAGAGACACGCTCAGTTATTGAAAAAGGTCTGGAATGGGAGTATGAAAATAAAAACAACAAGGACACCATTCAAACCAGTGGACCCTTGAAAAATGATGTGGTTGTCATGGTAATCTTCTGTAGGAATTCTCACACACACACTTTCTCACATATAAGTGGATACACAAATAGTCTTAATTGGTTGCCTTTTTATTGTGTAATCGTTTACTAGATCCGAATGCATGGATCAGCCAAGGTGAAGGTGTCGATCAAATACATCACTGATAATGACAGACTGAGTGATGGTGCCAATGAGAATAACATGGTCCCTGATAATGCAGTGCCATATTCCTGGGTGGTGAAGAGATGGACACCCTGTTCCAAGACCTGCGGAGGAGGTAGTTCTCTGTAACCACAATCATCTATTTGAGAGTAATTTAAGAGACAAATGAAGTTTCTACTATGACTGATCATTTGCCAAGTCCTGCCTTAAAGGGTTATGTTAACCACAAAATGAATATTGTTTCACTTACCCAAACCTGTAAGACCTTCGTAAGAAATCTGAGAACTATCTGACTCTCCAAAGACAGCAACACAACTGAATGTTGCCAGGTCCAAAAATGTAGAAATACTTCGGTACATCAGCGTCCCCCAAACGTGAACAAGGCTGATTACGTCAAATACGTTAAAGCATGCTTATGCAGTATACTCTCCAAAATAGCGGAAGACATAACAACATAAAAATGATTGAGTAAATTTATTTTTTAATGTTATTTTTGTTTTCTTTGCGCAAACCTGAAGCCACTGATGTCACATGGACTGTTTTGCCATGTATTTACTACGCTTTTTTTGTATTTACTAGGAACATTTCAGTTGTGTTGCTGTTTATGGAGGGTCAGATAGCTCTCCGATTTCTTTAAAAAAAATTGTTTGTGTTCCAAAGATGACCAAAGTCCTTACAGGTTTGGAATGACATGAGGGTATGACAGAATTTTAATTTAGGGGTGAACTATTTAAATCATTACTGACCATTCTTGCCACAGTAACTGTTGCTGTCCATCGTATTATTAAGCACCATATTATATAATCTGATGAGTATTTTATTCACTACCTTCTTCTGGATAGGTATTCAGATGACACGTTATGGCTGCCGTAAGAATGCAGAAATGAGGACGGTCCATCGCAGATTCTGTGAGAAAATAAAGCAGCCTCCGCCTCTGTTTAGAGACTGTTACTTGAGAGAGTGTGCTCAGCCCATGTAAGTGTGTGCCAAATGACTTTTAGAAATTATTATTTTTCATTTAGACTTATTTACAGTTTTGGGAGCAAGACACACCAAGTGATTCTTCATTAATTTTTTTTTTTTTTTTTTTATTAAAACATTACCTTAATTATCTTAAACATTACAATGCCAAAATATTGTTTTTGTTAATTAATTAAAAACTATATATATATATAAAATTTATAGATTTAATACACATTAATTCATACAAACTCTAGCACCACATTATTTGGCCTGGTTTTCTGCAACTATAGTCTGTCTCCAGTAGATGTCAATGTTGTACCTTTTATCACACATGACACTCACTCCTGCTTATAGTATGACTGTGTTTGTTTCTGTGTGCTTAGCTGGGTGGCTGGAGAGTGGGGTGAATGCAGTAAGTCTTGTGGGAAGATGGGAACTCAGACACGTTCCGTACGCTGCGTCCAACCTCTTGGTGACGGCAAATTCAAATCCATCCGTAGTCGCTACTGTAGCGACGAGCGCCCAGAGTCCCGCAGAGACTGCAATCGAAACCTATGCCCTGCTGAGTGGAGACTGGGCCCTTGGTCACAGGTACAGACATCTGACATGCTATTACCTCAATGCAGTGTGGGATTAGTATGATATTCTTTACCATTAAAGTAACGAATGTTTGTTTGATTGTGTGTGTGCTGTTGTAGTGCTCAGTGACGTGTGGTAATGGTACGCAGGAGAGGCAGGTGCTTTGTCATACCCGTGACAACACCATCGGACTCTGTCTGGACTCCAAACCTGCTGCAATGAGACCCTGCAGAATGGATCCCTGCCCAAGTGCGTATTTAATTATGTGCTCACATTTTCAGTAACTTTCATTAAGGCTAAAATAACAACACGAAACAGATCAGTACATTCAAAAATTAAGTCAACATGAAGTGCTGTTTGCAACCTATCTTTAATTTTTAACACATTTTGGATGTAGAAAGATATTAAAGTATAAAAAAAATATATGGCAGGACTTGAGAGCCTTTAAGTAGCAATTGAATCATTAAAAATGGCCGTAACATACTAAAATGGAGTCAGATAGTTGGTGGGAAAAGGTTAAAAGTGATGCTCTTATAATGCATCTCTCCAAGATAAGGGTATATCTAACTGGTTACACTTTCCAATAAGGATGTGTGAATTACACAAAATACCAATTAACCATTTTCACCATATGTACATTTTTGGTAAGACTGTGAAATATTTTTTAAAGTATCACCCAAGCTGCATTTAATTGATCAAAAGTACAGTAAAACAGATTGTAAAGATTGTAAAATTGTATTACAATTTAAAATAACAGTTTCTATTTAAATATATTTTGAAATCTAATTCATTTGTATACTTTGATGCAGTGCTGAATTTTCACTTTCACATGATTCTTCATAAATCATTCTAATATGCTCATGAAAAAAAAAAAATCTTGTTTGATGAGGGTTGTTGACAGCAGTTGCTTTAATATTTATTCAGTAGGCTATTTTTATAGCATCACGGATGTCTTTACTGCCAGTTTTGATCAGCTGAATGCACTTTGCTGAATAAAGGTGATCAATTCTTTAAAAACGCCCTCACCCTCACCCTGACCCCAACAATACAATAAAACACTTTCTAACATTAACAATAACATCTTCCAAGTGCTAATTCAAAAAGTCGTGATATCGATTTTCATTTCATGTTGATAAAACCAAGTTTCCATATTTAAATTGGGATTATTTGAATGTACACTGTATACTAATGATCTGTCCAGCATGCTTATTAATGAAAGTTGCATTATCTGTGCTATATAACATATCAGACTAATTCTTAACACTAATGAACACACTAATATAGTTGATGGAATTTTTCTTTCTTTCTCTCGCATTCTTTTTGTCTCCCTGGCTTTTTTCTTCCCGATCCCTCTCTCACACGCGACAGGGAGCACTTCCGACTTCAACAAGCACGGCAACTTCCTGATACAGTGGTTGTCGCGCCACGACACCAAATACCCCGTGCAGAGGATGTCAAGTAAAGCGTCTCTCTCCAGCCACGTCGTGGCGCTGCGTTGTCTCACCTCTCTCAGCTGGACCTTCCCTCTGTCTCTCTGCCTGGCTTTACAAGGCAAACTCCCCTGACTGCCTCCCTCTTCCGAGGCTTGCACGCTTCTTTTTCCTGGGTGGTGGTCCTCTTTTATGGGGCGTTTCCGATAGGGGGAGGTTTCTCTGTTTCTCTCTCTCTCTGTCTCTCGCTCTATCTCTCTCTCTCCTTCGTGGAGCTCTGTGTTGTGAACGCTGGCCAGTAAGAAATTGTTGACAAAACAAAACATGTAAAAAAAAAAAAAAATTCAGGGGATGTTCGTTAAAGGAGGGACTTTGTGATTGGACAGGCAGCTTGCGGAGCTAATGATTGCGCTGAGGTTTCCGCAGGGGCGACGCATTTGTTTGAATCACTGCCCTCTGCAAGCTGTTTCCATATGGCTCACGCTCTCAAGGCAGACGCCGTTTTACAGAGGCGCCGCCTGAGCTGCAGGTGTGAAGGCGAAAAAATGAACATGAAAAGTGGCTAAAAGATTAAAAAACCAAAAAAAAACAAACAAAAAAAATGACAAAAAAAAAAAAACTAAAGCTTTATTGTGAATGTGAACTTGTCACAATGAGGAAATCTTTGCTAAGTGCTCATTCCACATCCTAGTTCATTCTGGAAAACTGATGGGACAAAAACAAACACTCAAACTAACAAGTTAAGATGTAAACATGGGACGTACTGTTGAACCGCCATCGTACGTGTTGGTGGCCGATGGTGAACATGAGGTGGAACTTGCTAAACAGGGTCGCTTTACTACACACGTTCGAATGCCATAACCACCTCATCCTCCATCCTCTCTTTGACTGTTAACAAATTCAATAAATGCAGCTTATTTGTGCTTGCAGACTTTAAACAAACATATAAATATATTTGTATTTATATATAAATATAAATCTATATGGGTACCAATAATATGAAATATTAATAATTTGTTTTACCATGAATAAGCTGTAGCTTATTAGCCTAACATTTTGACTGCTATTGATCGCTTTAATTCTTGACTGTTACGTGTATTTTTTTATTGATTTTACATAAATACAGAACTATTGCTATTTAATAACAGAAGTTAAGTGTTTCGGGGGAAGGGGAAGACCTATATTATGCAGGACTCGCTCAGCCAGTTGCCTCTCCATTTTAATTTTTCCAAGAGAAGTGGTTTCGTTTTATCGGATTCATCCTGAACGAGAGAGATTCACGCACATTAAATATCTCCACGTGGTGATGAGTGACATGCGTTTTCGTCCTGCCTTCGTACGCCCGAGGGTTTCCGACACGCGTCACGTGTGTGTGTGTGTGTGTGCGCGTGTACGTCTGCCAGCATGTGTTTTTACCGACGGTTACCAGTGGCCATACAAAAGACGACACATAAATATACCTCATGAACTTTCATCCACATCCGAGCGCACTCTTTTTGGGATGGGTGGGGCGGGGGGTGCATAAGAGCGTAAGAACAATGCCTTACACTACGTTTGAATGTATCGGCATTTATCTGTGAAAGTGATGGCTTAGCGCACAGAAACCAGAGGCAGCTTCAAACAAAACCTGAAATAGAACCAACCGATCAACCAATCATCACACATCCGAAAACAATGGCTTACTCATTGGATACGGAGAGCGTTTTAGTGGAAACCTACACTCGGCATCTCTTTATCACTTCAGACGTGTCATTGTATCGTGAAACACATTTCTGTTGTGACTATGTAGCGAGCTATCCGAATTTTCATGCTCAAAGCCGTGGAGAAAACACTAGGAAAAGCCAGACCTTGCAGTGAGATACTGTAAATAAACATAGGTGTTTACTGTATTTAATAACATTTATGACTGTTATCTCCTTACTTATAAGAAAAAAAATGCTAATATTATATACTATGAGTAACTGTCATGTTACTTCACTGGCCTAACTGCGTCTTGGCTGGCTGTTGTGGGGAAAAATGTCTGGGGAACATTCAGATGGACTTACGTGCACTGCGTCTATATGCACTTTGATTTATCAGGGAAACTTTATTAATGTTTTGTAAATGTTTAATATATGACACTTGTATGTGCCATGCCAGTTTTTACATCATCATGGAAATCCTGTATTTTATTTAACCAATGACCTATTTATTTATTTACCTGTTCATCTGAATTACCGATGGATTAATTGTTCTCAAAGTAATGAAGTGTTTAACCAAAGTTACTGTGAACTTGTACCTTTCAATACAGTTATTTATTTTTCTGAAGAAGACAACTCTATCTGTATGTTTAAATGGGGGTGGGGGTGCATTTCATTGTTTCAGTTTCTGTCATGATCAACTGCAAAAGTAGGAATAAAAAAAGTGTTATAAAAATGGAAAAAAAAAAAAAAAAAACAGAATTGCTTTGTCCTGACTACGTTGTCGCTCTGCTTTCTGTCTGTTTCCCTTTCACCTGGAATTCTTAGTTTTGCAGGGTTTTTTCGTATTTCAGTTGTGTTATGAATATAAGGCTTACCGTAGTGAATCTGGGTCAATACACTGATATTTGCCACATATTCACAGAATCGTGGGTTTTTGTAGTGCAATTAACAATTTGTTTTAAATGTACATTTTCTGTTGTGGTGTAAAACAGTTGTTTTTTTTGTATATATCTGCATCATACTGATATATGCAGATACATACTCTGCTCACAGCTGTCAGCCACTGAAAATCCCTTTGATGATCACCGATTTTTGGAGGATCTTGCTAAATGTTTTAGCTAATGATTATATAAATAAATATAATCCACTTTCGAAAAGACAAACAACCACATTCATAGTCCATAAATAACCACGTTCACAAGGAAGTTATTATTTTGAAAAGAAAACTGCATGTTAACCAATTCATCCTAACACATTTATCCCTCTGTTATGCATCTATACGCCTGTCTTTGCCGACTTTCACTTTTCAATTAGATTTTTTTTTTCATTTCTTCTTTTTTCTTACTCAAACTTCTGAAAAGCATGAAAAGAAATGTTTCTGCTGCACATATCCTTATTAAACTCCTCATCGTAGATTATAAAAAATGGCAATGTGATCGTTACCTTAAAAAGTTTTTTTCTGCTTGATCTGCCCTCATTTTATCGTTGCGGTGACGTTAAATCGTGTATTTGCCTTCAATTTGATTTCAGTGTACATGCATATCATGGTCGCTCTCTTGTTTTGCAGAACGTTGTCATGGCGACCGTTCTGCATTCTGTCGCATGGAGGTGCTGCAGCAGTATTGCTCTCTGCCGGGCTTTCAGCGGATGTGCTGCAAGTCTTGCAATGTCACAAAGACCACTGTGACCACAAGTAGGCCACCATCCAAATCGAAAATTGCAACCAAAGGACGATCCACCACAACCCAAAGTCCCACGAGCACAGAGTCCTCCACCGCGTGGACCTCCACAGCAGCCTTTTTGCCGACCACAGAAGGGAAAAGTGCCACATCTGTGAGCACACCTTGGTTATACACCATTTTAGCAGCGTCTCCTGATACGCTGGGATATTCGACAACGGCCATTTATCCATATGCTACAACTCCTAAGCGCGCTACTCCAGAACAGAGCACATCCTTTGCCATCACTACACCAAGCAGGATCACATCTGCACCTGGAAGTGATGTGGTGAACGTGACCGAGTTATCTGTTAGCACTGTTTCTGCAGCAACAAGGATCACGTCTGCACCTGCGGAGGATGTGACGAACAGCATAGAATTACCTGTTAGCACTCTTTCCACAGTCATGTTCAGTGATCTTAATAATGACACTCTCATTCTCAGCACCACCGTCCAGTTTATAGAGTTTGATGATAGCAGTGGTGTGCCAGATGTGGACGGCAGTGCGATATTACAGTCAACAACAGTGAATGGCGTGGATGAAAGGGAATTGGCAACCTCAGTCAAAATGGATGTCAGCATCCCAGTGACATCTATAGTAGAGGTGTTAACAACCACTGAAAAACCTCTTTCCCTGCTACCAACCTTTGTATCTACTACTTCCTATACACCACTGTCCAGTACAGCAACATCTGACACAGAGAAGACGAGCGGACAGCCAAATAAAGTGGATGAAGTGGTTGAGAGCAACGCTATTGATATACCGTTACGAATAATCCCGTTGGACAATGAATTTACTGCGAATAACATCATCTCCAGGAGAGGACGCGTGTTTTTGCGTGAGAAAACACGGAATAAGCGCATCCAGGAACTGCTTGAGGAAAAGCGAAACTTTTTAAGGCGGATGAAAAGAGCACAGGGGATTTAAACCCTGTCCAGTTTCTCTTATAGAGATACAGCTGCCGAATGCAACTTCTGAATCTAGACTTTATTTTGGTGCTTGGGTCAAGAACTGGAAAATGGGCAAAATATTGCAGTGATCTGATACTTTAATGACATGGCAAACTGATCTTTGTGGACGAAAACCACTAGCATGTGTTTGCACAGTTGCTTTGAACGTCAACAACGTCTCTTTAAGAGGTTTCACTGAAGGAAATCAAATTCAAAGCGATTTATTATTTTTTATGTCATCATTTATTCAACCTCAAGTCTTTCCAAACATGTTTGAGTTTCTTTCTGCCAAAGAACACAAAAATAATAGATTTTAAAATAATAATGTTTTTTTTCCATATTACATAAGAAAATGGTAGTGAGGAGCCATAAAGCTCCAAAGATGACAATAAAGCATCATAAAAATCATCTTCCAAAGTCTTCTGAAACCACGTGGTATTGTGCCAATAACAAGTTGTTTTTTACAGACAGTATCATAAATAATTCATAAATCTTTAATATCATTCACATTCCAAGAAGTTCAAACATGGTTCATTAAGATTTTTATGGTACTTTTATGGTTTTGTTTGGGAAGCTCGACTGCTTCTTGCCCCTATCCCCTTTCAATGAATGGAAAAACAGAAAAGGAAGTCAACAAGAGGGTGAGTGAATGATGATAGAAATTTCATGTTTGGGTGATCTGAAAATCATAGAAAGAGAGTTTGCAAAAATTAGCATTTTATCAAATTATGTTTTCCTCCAGACATGCTCAATGACAGATAGAGGCGAAAGGCACATACTGTGTTATGGGTAAATTAACACAAAAAAACAGAACAATTCTGCTGGCACTAGTCTGAAATGTACAAATTGGCTACGGTGTGTTTCAGCTGTACAATTTATCATAGAAATTTTACAGAATCAAAAATGTGGAACCGGTGGTGGTGGTGGTGTGAATATGATAAAAAATGATCCCTGAGAAGTGAACGTAGTTAAGCGTGAACATAGCCAGACAAAACATACAGTTAAGACATTGATATTTTTACATGTACCTATATCACAGTTACACTAATGAACCGTTTGATAAGAACACTTCAGGGATGCAGCTTAATACATACGGATGTTCATTTTGTGAACATTCTAATGAATGTTCTATTGAAATGAATTATTCTATTTCTTTTCACCAGTATACAAGCTTGTGCTGAAGCTATCAGATCAGGTCAAGATGATATATATTTTTATTTGTGAGATTTTGACTTGTCATAATAATGCTTTACATTGCCTATCCAAAGATGTCAAAGACTCCATCATTATGTAAAAAGCAGAAAAAAATGTCAAAAACAGAAATAAATTGTATATATAGCAAAAAAAAATTGTTTTCTTCCTTTACAGACCTTTTTTTTAATTCTGATTATTTCAGATTAAGTATAACTCACTTTTAAGAAGTTGAATATGAAACTTGCAAAATGAATAATTCTGCAAACTTTTACAGCTGTTTAATTAAGTAAATTACAGATACAAATTCTTTAAAAAAGACTTGTGCTCTTCTCATTATTTTACATCTTGGCCAGAAGGTTTCTCAGAGGAAGAGCTGGGCCAATTAGAAAAGAAGGAATTAGATCTGTACCTCACTTCATCCTCTTCATTAGCTTTTATCTTTACTGCAGGTGAAAGTGTGGATGGACCAGTCACCGTAAGTCTCGCATCACGTCCTCACAGACTCAAGGGCTAACAAGAGAGGAACATGACTCACATTAAAAAAGAATCACAAGTTAAATCTCTAATAACATATCACTTATTTGCCTTTGTTAAGGACAAAAGATGAAGATCATCTGAAGTTTACTGAGAAAAATACACCACTAACGTTAACCGTGTTTGTCAGAAGAACTCAAAACCTTGCCAAGGTAGGTCTAGTAACCTCTAACCTTTCTGATTTAATATTTCTCATTTACTTCTATGCTATAGCTACACATACATTCTTAGTATGTGTCCATAATTGTCTCATTTTTTTGTCTCGTTTTATATCTTTTAACAATTTATATGAGAAATATCGATGACCTGAAAATCAAATTTGATGAAACTGAGCAATTTATTCACCACTGAAACGTTTTATTATGGCTGGATGCGCTTTATGTGACTTCTTTTAAACTGTTGAAAAATAACAGCCATTATAAAGCTTGAAAGAGCCAGAACTATTTTTTAAGTGCCCCTATAATGGATGTTTGGAAAAACTGTAACACAGTTCTAAGTGAACGAAAACGTTTTGTACAGTTTTAAATCTTAAAAGTTATTAAACTACTTTTGGAGCATAAAAAGCTCACAAACACTGGTTTAAATGAAATCTTTTGGGAGTCTTAGAACAAATAAGGTAACAATAAATGTGTTAAATTTTTTATTGCCTCCCAAAACCAGAACATGAACCTTTCATAACACCTTTTTATGGATTCGTCTGAAAGAAGAAAGTTATAGGATGCCTTGAGGTTGACTAAATCATGGGGTAATTTTTATTTGTGGCCTTTTTAGATGTCTGTGGCATGATTGGTCCAGCAGATGGCATTATATTACAGCAATACAGCAAACATCAACAGCCTCTGCCCGTACAGGTATTAGCTTACATGAGCAAGTGTGATAGATAAGGAATAAATTGCTCTCACAAGTGTCCTGTCACCATTTAAATCCTATTTTTAGAAACTCATTTTGTATTCAGTGTTGAATTCTTGACAGTGCTAATCTGGGAACCCACATTCCAGTTTGAGACTTTTGGATACGACTGGAGACAAATGTGACATTTAGTGAGACTTATTAAATGCATTTATTGAATGTAATCATAAGCTTGCATTGTATGGCAAGCAAATAATTTTTGAAATTGTACGTGAGGAGCGGTTTTGAATTTGACCTCAGGGAAAACTGATCTTTTTTACCCTTAGAATACATTTCCTGTATCTTTCAAAGGCGTTTTATACTTTAGCATCATGGAAGTGAGATTAAAAGGAAATACTCTCTTAAAACACAAGGCAGGAAGGGGAAAGGAAATAAACTACACAATGGCAAGGCATTGAAAGCAAAAGAAACTAAACGAGAAGAAAGAACTGTACAAATCGTGACCTAGTTTGAACCTAAGAAACAAAATGGGCTTTTCTTGAACAAGTTGAGTAAAGATGAAGATGTTTGGGGCATTTTTATTATTTAAAAAGATGTTTTAGTAATGACACACCATCATTTAGCAAGCTAAAATGAAAACAAGGGGATTAATTGGATCTCACACCCGGAAGCATAAATCCGTGGCTGTTTTCAGACACTGAATTTATAATTGACCAGATTAGACATTTGGCTGATGAATATACTGTAGGATTACAGACGCTCTTGCTGTCCAGAGGCCAAAAGAAGCATAACTGATTGTGACTAATTCTGTTTGTTCATAAATCAGGACAGCCATCTGTATAACAAGCACCCCCTGCCATGTGTGTGTGTGTGTGTGTGTGTGTGTGTGTGGTGTACAAAGGTGGGCTGTTCCTGTGGAAGATTCTATTGCCTGGATATGTGAGCAAAAGCTCCCACAATCCACGTATATGTTTGTATCTTCATTCAGGCCTGATTTTCTGGCTCCTCCATGGGAGCATGGCATGAAATTGGGAGCAGGATTCCATTAAAATCGTTGCATTCAGATCTCTCGCCCACAACATTCCCGTTTAAGGAGGCTTGCTCTGTCATCGCCTTCATATTCAATAGCACGTGAAAGCACATGAAAAAGAATGAAAAATCATATTTTGCTGATTATTTGTAATACACCGTAAGCTGACCTTTAGTCCAAGAGCCACAAAGGCACCGCAAGAGTCAGAAAAAGTACCTGTCACATCTGTTAAGATCTGTTCAGTAAATCCCACTTGGAAATTCCTGCTGTGAATTAATTAACGTCTTTAACACAAGGTCTTGATGATAATTGCTGAAAGAACATAAAAAATTTAATTTGTAGTAAAAAAATGAAATGTTGAGAGTTGTCTTAAGGACAGTGTTTAGGGGGTCAAGAACATCTCACTGAGCTCCCGTTCAAGTGAAACTCTGCCGTGAGAATGGCCAAGGGCGTTCTGTCATCAGCTTCAGTGGTCTCAGACTGAGAAAAGAAAAAGGCTTGGGTAAATTGGATTTCGCTGCTGGCAACAATGACCGGAGTTCTGGCGCGATGCTGTAACTGAGCAAAGCACGTCTGTGCAACTATCTGGTGAGTACTGAGAACTAACTAACTAACTACATTAACTACTAACTATAATATAGCTTTTTTTTTACATAATTTAAAAGTGTCAACATCAAACAAACCTGAAAAGCTAATTAAATGTGATTTAATTTAAGTATATGATTCAATAAACATACATTTCAGTGTGTCTGAGTTGCGCGGGATGACATTGAGAATACAGTATACACACCTGTGCCTTTAGGAAGCAACGCCCATTTCCTGCAGTGATCAGTGAGGCAAATCAGCTGCCAGCTTGATGAATAAGAGATGCTATAGCTGCCAGAATTCATCTTTACGTACTGATTAAATCTAATAAATTCAAAGTGAAAATTAAATCTAAAGTGAAAATGAAGGTGAAGACAACTTTTCTGCTCAAGCAAACACTAAAAGTCTCTTCTTTTGTGGCCCTGCAGCTGTGCACATCATTCTCGTTGATACGTGTGAAAACCTGTTATACATACTGTATGTTTACATTCATACATAATCTATCTATATATCTATTCCTATCTAGATAGATAGATAGATGATGCAAACTTAAACTTCAAACAGTTCTGTTTGGGTTTAGAAAGTAACCTGAATTATGCTATATCTTAAATGGTTCAAAAAGATTTGTAAATATCTGTGGACCCTAGTGAACATCATTACTTGTTCAAACATTTTCACAATGTTCAATTGGTTTACGTTGCATTCAGCAATGCCCATGACTTACTGTAATAAATAAATACAACTAAATAAATAGACTTCCTTCTTTCGAGGAATCTATTGAAATTTGTGAAGAAAGAAGAGGCCGCGGCTGAGGTTCTGATGTCGAGGCGAGCACCTTATCTACTATAAACAGACAGTGTTGAAAGAACTGGTCCTGAAGACCGGCCATCATCTGTTCCTTGAAAAAGCTGACAATTTCTCACTCCGCTTTTTTCTCACACAGACACCGCATTGCTCCAAAAACCTCCGGTCCTTCAGTTCGACGCAGGCGCAGGCGCCTGAGACAATGAATATGGGAACTGGTGTCTTTTTCGGTTGTGATGAAACGCATGTCTTCGACACTGGCACATCGGTTTTTAGAAGCCAGTGGAACTGTTTTGCATAGTGTAATGATTTGAGACTTTACTGTTAGAGAAATAATGAATAAACAAACAAACCACTGCAGATGTTCGCCGCTGATAGGTGGGTCTCTTTGAAGCAGTAGCAATGATGACGCAGAGGTCTTTGATATCAGGGTTGCTCGCTCATGCACACACTTGATTAAGAGCGGTGACAGCTACTTCCTCAAAGCCTATTTCAGGACCTTGCGTTTTGCGTACAGGAAACTGTCTGTGTCATCATGACATTCCTGGCATGGATGCATTACATAGAATTACGAAAATATAATTTATTGGCTTCGAGTGTGTTCGGCTAACATGTTATTTACAGTGTGACCTGCTCCATCATGTATTTGACAATCTTTTAATGATTCGTTTTTTTTTTTTTTTAAAACCTATTTGGCTTTTCACGTTTCTGGATGTTATAAAGATGTTATGAAGTAAAAATGAAGACATATACTGTTGTATAAACTCACAACTCAAAATTGTGAGATATAAAAATAATTATATACAATTACATACAATTTATTTTTCTTGAAATTGCCAATTTATATCTTGCAATTGACTTTTTTCTTAGAATTGTGGAACTTACAATTAGGAGCTATAAAGGTTCATTTTGAGGGAGGCTATGACTGATATGGTCTCAGAATTTTGATATAATAACTCGAAACTTGCGTCTTATGTAAACGTGTAATTTGAAGATATAAACTTTTTATAAACATATAAAATATATAATATAAACATTTTTTTTCAGTGTTGGAAACAGGTTTCCATAGACTTTTAGAGAAAAAGCATCAAAATATACAAGTGTTTATTTTATTGCAATTTTAATACATATCTTTAAAATAATATATTTTTATTTTATAAATATATTTTTAAATCACATTTTAACTGCAGTGTCTTGCCTTATAAAGCATCAATAAGTATTTAAATAAAACCATAATGCATTTTATTATAGTGCAAATATTTAACAAAATATTTACAATTTTGATTACTGATGTTTTTCCACAACTGAAATACAGAATACCATTTTTGCCATCAGTGAACTGTACTTTAGTCATCTGCTTTGTCTCTAATCTAACTCTATAAGTGTAATTGTGTAGCTTATAGTATTTTACTGTTACCTTTCAAAAGGTACTACAATGTGTTTTTATCTACTAATATGTACCAAACATTTACCCTTCAATGTGAATAATTAACTATATATGCTTGCTTTATAGAGCTGGGTAGAAACTGGTACACTAAATCTGGATTATGTAATAATCAAAAATTTCAAAATCATTAGATTACAGTTACTTTTATTGATTACATGATTACATATCATTCACACAATAACAATACATTATTCATCATTTATTGATTCTCCCTAATACCTCATTTTCATTTTCTAAAAGTTCCTTTCTGAAATACCCTGCCACTTAAATAAATGAATGTTTTGTTGACATTCAGACAAAGACCAGTCATCAGTCAGGCGGCTATAGCTTTGTTTCAGGATTAACAGATGTGTGACGAACACATTCATTTCAAACAAGTAGGTTATTTGACCCTGTATTATTGAAGGCTTTTGCCTTTCATACACATTAAATTGCACAAATGACACATTATTAGAATACCCCTGAGATTTTAAAATAAATATTTTATCAGCATGATAAATGAGTTAAATGACTTATAACAAATTAATAAACATAAAACGTACTCTGATTATATTACCTCAAATGTGTAATGTAATGGACTACGCTACCTACTACAATTTCTGTCCCTCCAGGCTCTACATAATTCGTTTTGGTCAGTCCAGACTCTTTCAGATCAAATGAGCTATTTATTCTTATTTCTAAGCTGTTGATGAATCTTCAAAAGACGTAGGGGAAAAACACCCAGGCCGCTACTGAGCAAAGGTGCTTATCATCTAGATTATATTTTAGGGTCTCCCCTGAAACGTTTGCTTGTTTATTAATATGCAAATTACTTCCATAAAATGAAGCTGACCTTTCCAGGGACAAGCCAGTCTTTCTGGAAACCAGGTTACTCACCCATGACAAGATGAAACATTTGAGAGCACACTTATAGACTGTGTGTTGATGGTGTTGTTCAAACGTGTGTGAACAGTTACCTGAAAATGATTCAGGCGAGAGCTTCGAAGAAACCGTTTAAAGCAATATCATTTTAAAGGGATTCTGTAAATGTTTGGATAAAGCTAATGGTAAATGGTGAATAATGGTAATAGGCTTGTTTCAATACAATAAAATGTGATATTATTTATTGTAATTGCAATTGTATTTATTTTAAAAAATCATGGGCAAAAACTATGACTTTTTATGCCATTGTTTGTCTTATATCTCAGCTCTAGCGCAGCACTAATACGATCCAGCTGGGTGTATTGTAATTCAGTAAACGTGATGATACAGTTTAGATTTATTGCTAGAGGCAAAAGTAAGCTTTTGTTTTCCACAAAGATTATAAAAGCACAGTTCTCATTTTTAAACCAAATGCTGGCTTACATGGTCATATTGCAGATCTTGTATATTTTGTAGAAGTATATTTAAACAGACTGGGAATGAACCAAACAAGCTGAAGGTGCTGAAACTAATTCACTCAGGTTGTCCAAAATCACTGAAATACTACCCATCAAAGCGTATACTACAATTGTGCCCGTATTTGCATTTTTTCTGTAAGTGCTAGGTTTAGGAGTGTGTCATTCATATGAATTATCTAGTAAAATATGTGCAAATTACCGTGAGATCGATGTAAAACATGAAATAAACACGCATTTTGAATGGTAATGACATTCATAAGTCATTTCATGACAACAGACGCAACACGACACTGACATTATTTTAAAACGTATAACTTAACTTTAAAATGTAAAATTAGGTCAAGGTGCTTACACAAACAATCTATAGGGCCTTTTTTATTTTGTTGGGGGACACGCTCGATTGTAACTGAAAAGATTTAATTTGAGAAGTTTATAACTTCCCATTGGCTCAGTAAGTAGCTTACAGTATATAAACATATTTTACTGTTGCTGAAATGCTCCTGATAGTCTTGTGTGGTTTTATAGTGTTGGCAGTTTAGGCAAAGAAGGTAAACAGGGACCTGGTTTATTGTAAATACCTTTTAAAGTAAATGTGCTGATATCTCTGCATGCTCTGATGATTCATAGTATCCTTAGATATTTTCATTTATTTATTTTATTCATTTATTTATGTACTGGTGGAAAGCAAGGTGGAGGCTGATAGAAATATTTCCAGAAGCATATCAAAAGATGTAGTGAGAAAAGGGGGGTTAAAGCACTATTTTATCTCTGTCCACAGAGAGCAGATCTTCTCTCATGCCAAGTGCTTTGTAGTGTCAGGGTGTGCTCTCCTGTGCCCATCTGCAGTAGAAGTCTTACAGTAAATATCTGCCTGGAAATGTATAGACTCTCTTCTTATAAGTAAACGGGGCAGTCAAAGCCCATTGTTGGTATATAAAAAATAAATTACTGTATGCATTCATAAAAAATTCAGAAAATTTATTTTCACTAAAAATGAAGAAAATAAAGTATTGGGTAGGGGTAGGGTAGGTGTGGAGGGCTTTATTGTCCCAATAAGGGTGTCAACCACAGCATCTGTTTAATAATTTGAATTAAAATCATTATGAATAAGTTGCAATTTGTTTTTTAATGTAGTTCAGTACTGAGGTGCAGATAATTGCCACTTGCAATAAGTAGTATAAATAGAAGAATATATATATATATATATATATATATATATATATATATATATATATATATATTGTCACACCATCACTTCCGCCTTCCACCGAACTCGCCACCTGGACACAATCTCAATCACCTGAGTATTAATCAGCAACACCTGCAACCACTCGTCTGCCACCCTTTATAATCCACACTCACCTGTTCTTCTACAGCTGTTCTCAAGCTTATCAATCTGGTTACCAGTCGTCCTCTCGTCTGCCTGCCAGGAGTAGCTGGTCCCACGATCCTGAGAAAGGAACGAACCATTTGATTGAATTCTGATTTGAGTTTTCTCCTGTGTTCGAATTTGAGGCTTTACTTTGAAGTTTACTTTGTTTCATTAATTTTATTTGGATCCTACTCTGTGTTTGCTTCCTTTTTATATTTATATATAAATAAATTGTACTAATTTTCACATAGTATAAATAGCATCTATACTATTTGCACTTGGTGTAAATAGCCTCTATCGCTTACACTTGCAAATAGCCGCTGCGTTATTTTTACTGAAAGAAAAAAACTGATTTGGAGGAACTGAATCAGTCACCTTACACAAATCAGCTTGTCTAAATCAGGAGAAAAGTATGCACAGATCAAGAGGAAACATTCCTACACTCCTAAACTAAAACATTTTCATGTGAGAGGGATTTATCAGCTGTTTGGACACTCATTTATTAATTTCCTTCAAAACACAATGCAATGCATAATTTAAAATGTAGGTAAAAATCTCATGAAAAACCATGCATACAGTTAATTCATAGTATAGTGGTGCTATACTTTTACAGACTTCTCTCGGAGTGTAATGAAAAATATTTGTATGCCGTTTTAAAGCTTGCATGGTTAGCAATACTCATTATAAACTATCTTTTTGATCATAAGATATTCTAAAATTATTATACTGAAACATAAAGCGACCTTAATTCTGGAAGTTATCAAAGTCATCACACCGGTCGTCGTCTCTTGTTCGTACCCCTTGCCGGCCGGCAGCAGTGTGACTTGCTGACTTCACTTGTCCCAGCGGCATGACACCTTACTCACTTCTCTCATCCTTGGCTGTGTGACCAATTAATTCATCTATCATTAAAGAACTACTGTGAAATTCCCCGCTGCGTTCAAGGTTGCTACGACTGATGAAAACTGAGAGAGCAAAAGACAGGAGAACTGGGTGTCTGGTGAACACTTACATCTCCAAACAGGCTGCTGAGGTAGAAGCAGACTCTGATGAGGGAGAGAAAGAGAAAAGAAGATTTTTTTTCTCTCTTTTAAACTTCTCCCACTCACAGACCTTAGAGGCCCCTGTGTGGGCCTTCAGATGATTCCACCCATATGCTCCTCGTCGTCTGCTCAAGAGGAATAAAGAATTGAGGATCTGTCATGTCTCTGCAGTACTGAAGCAAGACTTCATCTTCTGCAGATTATAAGCACTGATGCCTTGTCAGTGGCCTTGTTTTCTTAGGCCAGGCACCCTGGAGTGCATTAACAACTCGGATGATTTCAAACAGATCTTAATCTCACCCAGTCTGAACCCAGCTGAGGGACACATAGGCTTGCATAGGTCACACTAGGTAATAACTGAAGTGGCAATTACACCAGGTGCAGTGGTTGGTTCTGATGTACAGTAATAGAGTGGAACATCTCACACAGCTGTGGTGATACTGATAAGAGTAAACGCAAAACCATACCAGATATTTTACCGAATAGCTGATTGATATTACAGAAAGTAAACTTATATGTGATTTTTTTTTTTTTTACTGAATGAAATAAAAAAAAATACTGTAATGCATTTTGTCATCTACCACACACAACCATGCAGACTATTACGAATTCAATTGAACGAAATTACAAAATTATTAACATTTTGCCAAGTTAAGTTTCCCATTCGAAAACAATGTAAGGGAACATCCGGCTTCTCGCCAGTTATCTTGCACAGCTCGTGTGGGTTGTGAGGCGTGAAGCAGCACGTAAACTAGTGGTAGAGATTTTGATTTATTCATCTCAGCAATTCAGCTTTTTAAGTAAATTCACCCAATAGATTTGTTCAGCTACTTTCTTGCATGTTTCATTGTTAGGCTTTTATGTTACAGAGTTCTAAAATCATTCGCTCAGTTGTTTCATTGATCAAAAAAAATGAGTCATTAAGATTTGATTTTGCTTTTCTGGAAATCTGCGTGTGAGAAAGATCCGTAGAGGGAAAAATGCATAAGGGCAAAACACAAAAGGAAGTACTTAAAAAGTGTTTAAGTGGTATTTTTCTTTGCCCACAATGGAACCCAATGGGCATCAATACTCATTTCTGATTACCATTGTTATGTTGAAGATTATATTTCATTATATTATATTTCATTATATATTATATTATATTATATTATATTATATTATATTATATTATATCATATTATATTATATTTAGCTGATGCTTTTATCCAAAGCGATTCACAAATGAGGACAATGGAGGCAATCAAAATCAACAAAAGAGCAATGATAGGCAAGTGCTATAACAAGTCTCAGTTAGCTTATACGTAGTAATAAAAAGAAAACTGACAGAACAGAAAAATAATAGAGCAAACTAGTGATAGAGGCTTTTTGCTTTTGTTAATTGTCTAATAAATAAGAAAACAAATAGATTCAAGATCTGAAGTCTACAGATTAATGCTTTATCTTGTTAAAAACATCCCCTACACCAAGTCCAAACACAAGCCTACCTGATAGTGTTAAAAAACGTAAAGTAATGTAAAAACATTTTTGCTGACACAGCCACGCTATTTTAACTTCCTTGTGCTTATTTGAGCTGTTTTGCTGAACCACAGTGCGCGAGGTTCGAACCAGAGCTTTTCTGCCTAAGTGCAACGGCGTATCACGCGAGCTACCGAGTAAACCTACTAATTTAGAAAAGTCATTCATATGAAGCTGTATATGTGATGACAACCATCAAAAGTATCAGCTTTCAAATCGTCCAGGATGTTAATGTTACAACATAACATTCTGCAACTACTATTTATTAACCAAAAATGTACCTGTAAATCACACTTTTGTGTAAAAAGAAAAGTTTTAAAGGTTTTACTGCCTCTAGTGTTCATTCAACAGCGACAAACTTGAGCACTGAAACCCTTGAGATTTCATTTTTAATGCTTTGAGCTTTATAGCAGGTGTAGGTGTGCTTTGACTAAATAAATTCTCTCAGTGTCCAAGAATAATATATATTATCCTTTCTCGTCAGTTGCTATAAGAAAAAAACCTCTGCCGATAACATAGATGTGTTTGGAAATCTCATTTACAATTACAAAGCATATTGTTAAGATAAAGCAAAAGAAAAGGTCAGAGAAAAAAGAATATGCAATTGAATAAGGCTCTAACTGCAGAAAACGTAAAAAGGTGACAAATAATTTATCATAAAAATGCATTCTAATGAGCAGATTATCATAATAATGAACAGATGAATGAACCTAAATGAACTGCAATTTCAAAAAGCAATTACAGGAATAAGAACCCCCTGGTGAATTCCATTATATCACACACAAATTATTTTTCCAAGATTAATTAATATCGACTTCTGTCCTGGGAAAAAAAAACTATTGTTTCATTAATCTGTCAAAAGGACAAATGATATACACAATAAGAGGCAGACCAGTCAAACAATTAAACATCACATTTAAATGTTTGCAGTAAACACAAGACAAAAAAAAGGAGAAAATACACACACATTGTTCATGGTGGCTAGAGATGTGGCAAAGGTTAATAGAATGATCTGTAAGCAGGTGAAAGAAATTGGATGAGTCAATGATGTTTGAAACCTCTGCGGACTGCCTCAGGGTGAGAACCGCTGATGGGATTGCTAACCAGCAACGGGCTTGAGCGGTAAAATCCCTCTGTCATAGAAAACACACTTCTGTTCTAATTCATAAGTTAGGTTACAGAACGACATGCTGAGAGTTCTCAAGCTTTCTTCAGTGCTTAAAAATATAGCTGAAGGAGCCTGGATATTTATGTCAGATATCAGTTTTAATCTTTGCTAAAATAAGCAAAATTCTGTTCAACCACCCAAGCTTGACTCATGGAAATGTATTATTCACAAAAAAAAAAAAAAAAATTGAAAGTATTTCAGTGTATTATATGGTTTTCAGGTAAAATTAAATAAAACAAATAAATTGTGAAGGATCTGTCAGTCATGGAAATCCTTGGAGCTGACTCTCAATGCATCCGTTATTGCAAAACATTTCATTTATAAATGTCAGGTCTTTTAAATAAGCAGCAGTTGAGCATGCAATTCCAAATATCTTCAAATTACTGTACTGTATTTTGGTTAATTACAATATTATTACATCAGTTTGAGGAAAATTGCAAATAACCAGCCAGACATAAAGGTCTGGGCAATAATGTCAGGCTGATTGATTAGAACCTGTGCGTTTGAGAACCTGTAATGCTAGTTAGATAAAGGCTGGGAAAATTCTGTTACCGGGCTGATTCCTGTACTGTATTTGTATGCTTTGTTTATATTGTCTGTGCCTCTATGCACCCCTCACCTTTGAAAGGTATATAGTCTACTAAACTATCTTTGGATGACTATAGCGATGCACAGCGAGTTCTCCATAAAGACACACCGTTAAAAGAATTAAAAAAGACCAAGACCTAGACTCCTGGTCTCTTCTTCAATGAGGAAAAAGTGTACAACAATGTCAAGTAGGAAAACCTAAGAGCTGATAATCAATGTAATTTTGCTATATATTTTTTATTTTAATAGAAGTTCTTTCAGAAGGCTTCAAAAGCCTGTCTGTTAAGCATTAGCATGCAGTTCCAAATTATGATAACGTGACTAATAACAATGAGCACAGCACAAAGGCTCTGTGTTTTTGATTACCTTCCTTAAGGTGCTGTCAAATTAGACTTTAAGCATGCACTTTGAATGAGAGAGGTTGAAACACAAATTGGCACGTGGGAAGCCCATAATTACATTGTTTTAAGGAAATTACTGCAACTCAGGTTGTCATGAAATATAAAAGCAAACATTTTTCTTGATCTTTTTAACACAAGTTTAAAATTCTATGAAAAGACCATCGACTAAATTTTAAGAGAAGCTTGACTTACTGAACAATAAAGTGCTTTGAAAAAGGAATGCCTTTGGCTTATCATTTAAAAATTGACTACTTTTCAGTAAATATCTGTGATTGAGTCATCGGCATAAGTAAAGCAGACAAACAAACTCCTGAAAGAAATACATGAAAGAGAAAAGCTTAAAAGAAATGACTAAGTTGTTGATTGTTGTATTTGACGTATTTCATTGTAATGTTTTTCAGCAATCTCCAATTTGTTAAAAACTCATTTTGTTTACATTAACGGCCTACCTATGTAAGACTCTCATGATCTACATTTTGCTAATGATGGAATAAGAATTAAAGAGTTTAAATTACTGTAGAAAACTGCTGAAAAGCATCTTCAAAGGGAGTAGCTGAAAATGAAAATGCATCTTAATTTTTTGATAATATGTCAGTTACATACAGAAATGTCCATTTACTTCGAGCTGACCTGTTTGACTTCTTTTCACCTAAATATCATATCTGACTGCACTACATTCACCGGATGTTACAAATAAACCTCACAAATGGGTTTCAGGAAAGGAATCATTAAACTAAGAACAGGAACTGAAAAACACTGTGGCTCCTGTTAAAACCCTCAGCCTCGATTGTCTCATGCAGCCCTCAGGCAGTTTTATACATCCTGGGATGGGTTCTCTCACGAAGGCAAACTGTGACAACTGGGGAACAAAATTGGCGATGACAAGATATCTGCAGTTATTTTTGCTTCTCCTGGTCTCTCTAGTTCTCTAAATGGAAATACAGCTTGTCTGTCTGGTAGACAGTGCCAAACAAATATCAGTTATGCGGACATGTCAGCTTATGTAAGCGTACACATAACAGATTTCAAGGCCAGTCTCATTATGTACACCAGTGAAGAGACCGATGTCACATGCAGCTGGACAGAGGGTGGTTTGTGAGAGGTATTGACTCTGAGGTGTGTATTGGTTTCTAATAGTTTCACATCGGAAGAATGAAAGAAATGTCTTGGGGGGTGTTCAGATCCCAACGTCTGCCACATGAGATAACAGCTGTTATGGTTTTTGAAGTCTGCCATCAAAAATATAACACGCTTGCTCACTGTTGTGCTAATTTGTGATGATAGCTCCCTCATAAGGTCAGTGGGGAAGGTCATGTAAGTGACACGTCCTTGTGAGACTCTTTACGTATTCATAAGCCAAAATGTAGGTTTGGAAATTCAAAATCTCCAACAAAATAGTTGGGTGATTTAATTGTAAGAGTGATGATCTGACTTTTCTGGTGTGTGCAAAACAAAAGCTAATTTAATTAATTGTATTTTGTATAAGTAGGCAAAGAAGCTAGTTGAAGGCGATGCAGATGACACGAACTGAGCATGAAATGACATGTCTTTCACACAAACTAAAACTTTTCAACTCAAGCCAATCGGTGAAGAGCTTATTGACACTTCCATTGAGTGGAACGGCATGAAAAGCATCCAAGCAATAACTTGAATAAAACTTTCTATAAAGGAAACTAGTTTTTCTACTTCTAACTTCCACTTTCTTTCGCATTTTTAAATGAATCGGTTCATAAAAAGGAGTCAACGGCTCATTTATAAAGACAGCCACTTGTTTCCTTTCTGAATTCTTCAGTGTTTTTGGACGAATCGTTTTAGTGAACGATTTAATGGCTCATTCATTAAGATGTTGACTTGTTTCATTCAGTCCAAAATGAATACGTAATTGCTTTGCGACCTCTAAAATGTATGCTCTGTATGAAAGTGTGTAGTGTGAATGTAATCTGGACGTGAACACTGGCGATGTTGTCATTGAATTACCAGGATCAGATACATCACTTGAACTGTGAACTGTGTAACCGACAGGAAGAATAACTGAAAACAAATACTCACTGCAGAGCAAAACAACACCCAGCTCCCCTCTCTGGGCCTAAAGGGTGTAGTATGTTTAGAGGTAGGGTTATGGGTAGGGTTAAAAGTGTAGCTCCTCTACTAAACATTCACACCACTAACGCCCAAAAGTAAGTAACTCAACTGTCAGAAATAATTTTACTGTCATTGACAAAAAAATATGTAATTTATTTAAAAGTAAATCCATTCAAAATGCACTTTACCAGCCACAATATTTCTTATCTTGCTCTGGAAGGTGTGACAAAAGGTTTGTGCATGCATGCAGCTTTACTCAATAAGATCGCCGTCATCTCCCCACAGACTATACCGCTGTATGAATCTCAATCAGAGGTTTAGACAGAACAACCTGCATTTCAATGTTTTTTGTGTCAACAGAATTCTAAGTACACGTGTATTATCTAGTTCTCATAACTGTGCCTTAAGGGGCCCAACAGCCTCAATAAAAAAACCCCAAAAACTTAAGAGACAGTGAAAAAAGTGTAAAGAAGACCTGAGAATCATATACTGTACAGTGAAAATTACTTCACTAAACAATGTGAGTAAAAGTCTTGGAGTATCTGATTTTAACAGCACTTAAGTAGGCTATTTTAGTTATAATAAACATAGACACAAATTTGCACTTTCCAAAGAGACATGCCAGTCCAAAAAAAACCGTGACAACCTGGAGGAAACAGGCAGAGGCAATGATCTATGTGAAGATATTTAATGGAAAATCTAGAACGAACAATAAGCCAAAAACCAAAGTGAACAAAGAACAGAATGACAACCATTCCATTCTACAACTCACAAGGAAACAAACAAACACGAGTGCTACATAACAAGCTGAACAACATAACTAGACACACCTCGGGATACTAATCAAGGGAAAACAAACGAACTACAGGAGAAAGGAAGTGACATAAAAGTTCAAGGCAAGGCACAGAATACTGATTTGTAAAGAGAGCAATCATGATTATTTTCTAAAAGCAAGATAAATCTGAAAACAACAACAATATCCTTTTTAGTATAACTGATAGATAAAATTATGTTAAGTAATATTAAAGTCTTCTTGCACTGGATATGCTGATTTGGCTTCATTGCCGGCTGTAGTTATGTCTCTCATCTCATGTAAAACACGTGTGATTCACAAATACTTGGTAAGGAACTTGCATTCACATAAAGTAGCCTTGTTGACAAGTGTGGGTGAGTAGGTGCAAAACACACAAGATACAGTACTATCAGTGGCCTGTAGTAGGCGATTTGACATTTTTTGTAGAAGAAAAAATTGCTGCAGAAGAAGCTAGGTGCCATGCAAAATATAATCATTACAAGTGTGGTGTTAAAAGTAACAAATGTAACTGCTAATATCTTTGACACAAAGTAAAACTTAAAGTATCCAATATAATATCCAAGTAAAGCCAATAGCTACATTTACTCAAATACTTTACACCCCTGCAGTGAAAAACTGAATTTAAAATGTAGTATGCAGTATCCCTAACCATGTGACCAGATGACAGATATCCAAATAAATGATGCCTCATAAGTTACATTTTTGAACCGAAGACCCCTTCAAGTGTCAGAAAACTTTCAAAAAAGTGGTTTTACATTTTTAATATGTCAAATCGCATTTTTTATTTAAGCTACTGGGGAAAAAAATATGTGATGTAAAACAATAATCCCTCATTTGTGACAGGTGTCTAGAAATATACATATGCAGTCAAGTAAGTGATTGGATTACGGCCAAAAAAAAAAAAACATCTCTTGTTGATGTTGATGGAATGAACATACACCCAAAATATACCTTTTTGACACATTTGGTTTCCTTTAGGTGAGTGTGAAGCTGTGTGAAGTACATTGAGTAACTGTACTTAATTACTGTAATTACCCAAATTATTTTTTGGGGAATTCGTAATCAGCTCAAGTACCATTAAAATGTACACTATTAAATTGCTCACTGAACATGGTCAAATGTGAAGAGATATATATCAAATATTTTAAACCCATGCTTGAAGAAAACCTTGGATTTACAAACACAGTAATAGTAGGATGTTCATCGGAATTATTCAAGAGTGTACCCTCTGGGAATAGACCTGAATTTTTTACATCCACTGACAATTTTTCCCCCATCCATCTGCCTTGACAAGCAATGTGATCTTTTCCCCAACCACCCCAACCTAAATTTCTGCTCCTCTGCTCAAACAGAGGTCACATTACAGCCTGTCCATTGCAGAAAGGGAATGATGGGATGATGGTGTCAGGCAGCTCAAGGGCTTATTCTCTGTCTGCGCAGCGAGAGCTAACGAGACACCACGGACCCATCAGTCACAATAAACTCACATACTCGCGATGCCTCTTCAATCCTCAAAAAGAATCAGAATTAAGTCAATATGGCATCTCTTTATAAGCTGCTGCCATCTCCACCCTTTGTAGTATCTTTATGACGGCGAGATTTCAGTCAAACGATCACATTCATTTAAGCACAAGGCATTCATAATGATGTGCTTAGGCTAGTTGTAGCAACACTTGATCGCACACGGCTCAGTATCTTCAACCCAAAGAAGCAAACTCTATAAAACTGGCTTAGAAATTCAAAAGGTACGGAAAGAAGATTATGAGTAGGATCTCAGTTGTGCTTTAAGAGCAGAAAGTCTTTTATTGAGTCTGCTCTGCTGTGACGGACAGCTTCAAGTCCTAACTGCTGTTGGAAGTACCCTGTCATTGAACTCTCCAGCTGTCTCATTCTGAATGGAACAAACTCAAATTGTTTGGCGTTTTGACTGGCAGCCTGTTGCCTGGCATCAATTTTCCTGCCATCAGACATTTAACGGGAGCACACCTCCAATGCTTGTCTAATCAAGGTCGGGAAAGGAGGGAGAGAAATCACACCCCATACACTCAAATGATAGACTGTCGTAATTGCTCGCTATGAGCTTCCCTGAGAGGTAGCAGTCTAATGTGGTATATAGACATAACGCAGCATGCTGTGTTATGCAAATGAAGCATGTGTATTAAATCAAATCTGTGTTGGCAAACTTGGGGAAAAGGGGTGCTACCTGCTTTTTTTCCCAAGATAAAACAGTTGGACTTCTGTAGGATTTAGGATGTACCTTGGGATGAGAGAAGAGTGGCTATGAAAAAGGATTAGGTTGTCTTATTCCTCTCAAAGGCTTAACCAAAATGTGAGTTCTACAGCTTTTAAAAGATTATAAAAGCAGCCTAAACCACATGCTGTGGCAAAAGAGAGCTCATATGAGAAAGAATAGACGTAAATCAGTGAATAATTGTTTGATATTGTCTTGGTATAAGTTTATCACTTAAAAATATTTAAATGATCAGGTTAACATTTGGCCTATTTTATGTTTCATGTTTTTCTTCATTTATCTCTAAATGTTCCAGTTTTGACCTTCATTGTCTCAGTGATGTTTTAAAGCAATTAATTAAAATTGATCATATTAGATAGCAAGTAGTAGGTAGTAACTGCATAAATGAATATATAAAATATATATGGATTTTAAAGGGGCCTGTAAAATATTTTAATGCTTAATGCACTGCACTTTATTTGAAACAAACAAACAAACAAACAAACAAACAAACAGACAAAACACACACACACACACACACACACCCACACACAGTAAAAGAGTAATATTGGGAAATATTATTACAATTTAAATAACATTTTAATATGATATTGATATTTTCATTTTAAAAAGATTTTTTGTAACAATATATGTTAAGCGCCAGAACCGTTTGAAATATGGGGGAACTCAATAATCTGTTGGAAATGAGTTGTGGAGAAAACCATGTTATGAAAGTAATGTGTGGCAAAGAGGAGAAGTTCTTCACTCTATCCTTGTCCAGGAACATGATTTACAATAATATACAAGCTAATCTGAGCTGTTTAGATAACGTGAAAGGTTCCCAGCTTATTTCTTTTCACACAAGTTCAGCATTTCTTAACTTTCATTGACACTGCAGTAATCCTTTAGCTTTAAAGTTTATTCTCAAAATACCAGAGTTGCCAAATCTTTTCTCTGAAATCCAGACTATGTTATTTCATCATCTGAGAAGATAGTGTTCCTGTTTAGCCCAGCCAAGGGTCCTTCACTTGGAATCGAACGCAATGGAATTGCAAAACACACTTGAGTAATGAAATCATCTCCCTGCTGTGTTGGTGAGCTTAGATGAGTTCAGAGAGCTCTTACATCTGTGTAATCAAAGACACATCTGGCTGAATATTAACTGAGCTGTGGCGGGGTGTATCCTGTTTCCACCTAATGACATGTTTGTACTCCACGCCCAAAACAAATACAAACTCTCTCTCCATCTATATCGCTGATTGCATTTACATATTCAGATGTCCCCTCACTGCTTGTTGAGGTGACATGCATCCAATTACTGGCAATGAACATCACCTGCTCATAAACACTGTTAATCATTAAAAATTCAACTGGTGACAGAGTTTATGCATTTCGGTCTACAGTGCTATATTCATCAGAGAATGTTTTGACATATAATGCATTATAGAAATAGTCTCAAAGTCTAATGAACTCTACTGAATATTACAAGCATACAGTAGATCTGATGAAAAGTTAATCAAAGATGAATAATAGAACATATAGCATTTGAACCTTAGCCAGATTTGTGGTATAGATAGTTTATGGTATGCTGTGACTGAAAATAGTTAACGACGTGTCTACATTAAAACAGAGATTGTGATTAAAAAAAGTATCAAAGGAAAACGTTTTTTTTTTTTTTCAAGTCCTGTTCAATCCTTTCAGGTATGTTTGCAAACTGAAGTTCTAACTTCAGTTATGAAATTGTCTTATCAATAATAATATCAAATAAGATCATAATATTTTATATGTATGGTGTCACCTCTGCATATGCGCTTTTATATGTACACATTTGACATTGATGTTATTTTCACCTTCCCGTCAGATGATCCTGCTTGAAATTCCATCAGCGTGAACAGGACAAGGTCAAAACCGTCTGATTTTCACTGCGTGAACCGGCAAGAGCACTGACGAGAAGGTGCTGCTGCTTTACGCAAGTAATCAGATTTTCACCAGTTTTACACCAAAGACCGAAAACGTGAAAATTATATCAAGCAACGCAGTAATACGATTTTCTTATTTAACAAGGTGGAAGATTTCGTTTTGGAGCTCAGATGCATAAATTACCTTAACTAATGGGTTTGACAGAAGCTCCTGAATCTTTTTACTCGTGCCAAGTGGTACGCCTTTAATGCAATAGATGGGTCTATTGATTTTGAGTGTACTCCTCAAGCTGGGTGTTTTAA
Organism: Puntigrus tetrazona; assembly: GCF_018831695.1. Lineage (NCBI taxonomy): Eukaryota > Metazoa > Chordata > Actinopteri > Cypriniformes > Cyprinidae > Puntigrus > Puntigrus tetrazona. The sequence goes on from NC_056712.1 coordinate 13,714,535, forward strand.
GCCAGTCTGCGCTGTTTCTTTAAGTCAAAAGGAAATTTCCGTTCGAGACAGAGTTGTTAACATGGGATTAAAAACCAAACAAGCTCTAATTCCCAAAGGGAACTGCAGTCGATAAAGCATTTAAAAGACGGACAGATGAAAGCACAAATTTCCCAGAGGAGGCCAACTTATATGACAGTATTCTGAAGTGCATGGACATTAACAAGTGTATTGCAAAACATAACCATGAAATATCCACTCTTAAATGCATCAGATTGCAGAAGATAAATGTGTTATGAATGCTGTTTCGTTTTAATAGGGCACTTGAGCTAAATGCTTCCTCCACTTGTTGTCAAACTTGGTATCTTTCTTCAGTTTCTCCCTTTAATATCTTATTAACTCAAACCAGATTATAACCTGCCGTTACACAGAAAATCTAGACATTTCAAACTGCTTTGTATATATTCCGGTTCATTTACTTCTCATTTCTTTCGGTACAGTCAGACTGTCATCTAATCTGCTAGCCGTTGAACCCACTTTATTATTTGCCTCTATGATATTGCAGGCTTTAATAGCGAGTGTTTTTATATGTTATATTAAAGCCGTTTCCCTGCTCTTGCTATTCTGTTTCTCTCCACATTTCCTTACCTTCTTTATTCTGATTTTTTCCTCTGTTTAATGACAGCATGGTTGGATAATTGTTATGCTACCAATCTGTCACAGCAGACTTGCTTTGTTTGATAGTCTTTTCTACCTCCTTCTATGCAATTATGGTCCTTTCCCTTTATTTTCCAGTGACGGCTCATCAAATAGTAATTTTGACTTTGCAGGGGTTCGTCGTTCAATGGTCATTTTTTTTAAGAAATAAAAAATTCCAGTATAAGACATTGGAACCCCTGTAGATTTGAGCTTGCTGCTTAAAATAAATTTGAAAAAAATACATGCACTTTTTTCCCAGAAACGACATATATATATATATAATAAAAATATATATATATATATATATATATATATATATATATATATATATATATATATATATATTAGATTTCTTTAAATGAAAGATAAAAAAAAGATCAACATACAGAGCACAAATTTATTTATAAAGATCTTATTATAGATTTATACAGATTGATTTTCACTGCCTTTGCTCATATTTACCTTGAGTGCCAATATTAGTGGAGGGCTCTATATTTCCTAAACAATATTTAAAAAAAATATTCCTTTGATGAAAGTGTCAGTGTGAATGAATGCAAATGTAATCTCACATATTATCTCCTGAGAAGAACATTTTTCATGTCAGCAAATTTAACTACAATGGTGTTAAAAAAGCATTTTGAGGTGCCTATAATAGTACTACACCCCAGTATAAGTGATGATAAGTGTGTAGGTAAAGAAAGCCAGAGGAAATGTGCTCTAGCAGCTGATGTGAATTTGGTGACTCTAAAACGCTCCTGATCGATCTACAGCTGTTCTAATGTGAGTAACATGCCTTTAGGTGTTTAAAATCCAACATGATCCTCTTTGAAAACAGGGTTTTCATTTTCACCTTCATTGTGGACATGATGTCTTGGTATAATGATTTCTTTGTAGTTTGTTCAAAGATTATCAGACAAATTCAAAGGACTATATCACCTGTTTTACCCTAAGGTGTATATAATTGTATATCATTTGCAATATAATTCATTATTGATTATTATAGCTTAGTAAATGCACAAAAAATGTTAATTGTACTGCTTTTAAAGGTTTCTTACAGTTTTCAGTTGACCTGCAAGGTTACATGTCTGTACTAACATGTAATTTATCATCTATCCACTGTGACATATCATATATAGTTTTTGGGTCCAAGCCTGTTTGATTCTATTCAAAATAATATCTAACAGATGTTTAACACTAATTATTTATGAAACACATTTAAACTAAGTTATATTTCAGTCTCTGGTCTCACAGTGTCCTGTACACCTACAGTGCATACGATTAATTGAATACATTTAATATGTAGTGATATGCTGTAATCTGGGAAATATTTTCACATTTGTATTATATTGTTAAATGTGTTTTTGTGCTGGCACCTTGGCTGGGTTAGGTATGTCATGGATAAATAAAGCAATAAAAAAGCCAGTAGGTGGCAACAATTTTTAATAATAATTTATGAAAATCTGGACAAGTATGGACATGTTTTATGACTAGTCATGCCCATATTTGGTTCTCTTCCTGTTCCTATCCTCGTTGTAATTATCAGTTCCATCTGTGTTTGATTAATTATCTTGTTTGTCAGGTGTTTCTTAAGCCCTGTGTTTCCAGGCTCCTGCATCCAGTGTTAAATGTCTGTTTCCCATGCTACGTGTGCATTCCTGCCTGTATTTGAGTCTTTGTTTGGATGACTAATAATGATTGTTGTTGTTAAAATCTCCTTGTTCCTACATGCTAGCAGTAGACAACTCATTCACAACAGCTGATTCAATTAGAAACAAGTGAGCCTATCTTAATGGACCGCTGAGCCGTTTGCTCACTTGATTCGTTAATAGACAGATTAATTCAAAGAACAAAACCATTTGCTGTTCTGTGCTGTTATGTAGAATTAACAGCACGTTTGTGTTTGCGAACGTGTGCTGATATTCAGAAATGTGCATTGCTCATGCAGTAAAAAAAAATATTTTTTTTTCTTGTTTGAATTAAGGGCATTGTAACTGCGATCATGCAGTGAATGCTTTGAACTCTCAAGGTGTATTTTTTATATTTTTATAATATAATTTAAAAAAGGGGGTGTCCGTGATTTGATAATGACAGCTCTCCCTATTATCTCTCAGTCACACATACAGCATTTTGTCAGAAAACCGTCTTTAAATTCTAAACAAGATAAATCATACCTTCTCTTGTCATCTTTTTAAAGAACCATATTTTGTGTGAAAAATGCTAAAAACCTTGTGCAAAGCTTGTTAGAACCAAGTTCTGATTGGCCTGTCGCAGTTATGTGCTTCATAAATTTTCATAAGTAGAGAATTTATGTACACAACATTAATAATTCAAAGGTGATGGTAAGGATCCCCTCTTTTTACAGAGTGGATGCTTTTTAATTTTCCCGCGCATCCCCGTTTCGAGCCCTGGTTGGTTCTAGATAGAAATGTTACCTTATAAAGAATCTTTATGTGTGTGGTTTCCAGTGCCTGCAATCGACCCAGGCTTTCTCCATTTTGTACTCTCATACAAAAATGACAGCTCCGTCACTATTGCCATATGGCCTGTATAAAAAACTGTTTTAAACCGAAACATGTCACGAATCTTAAACAGACCTTTAAAAGTTATTTACATTCTTGAAGCCACATTACCAAGAGATTGATTGCTTTGTGCATATTAATAAATGCATGTGATCTGATAGCTCCTAACACACAGCTTGCCAGACTGGCTGTGGCAAAAGTTCAGTCTTTGTCCTCCAATTGTCATCCTGTCAAAAAATGCAAGCAACTATGGATTTCAAGCGCTCTGTTTCTTTGACTGATGTAAGAGAACATGTATAAAGTAAGGGTCAGTTTTCTCCTGGAGTCCTTTTTGGTTCTTTGTGGCAAAGCTGCTTTCTATGACTTCAGCTGATCTTCAATGTTCTTCAGTTGAGCCATATAATCTCTTATTAAATATATGAAAGCAAAATAGAAATATTTTCGCAAATATAATACATTTTTCAGGTTTTAAGAAACAAACAAAATCAACACATGCTATTTAAATAGTTGTGATTTATTTATGAATTTATGATGCTCATTTAATGTGTATTCATTATTTTAATGTTTGTTGTGTGTGTGTGTGTGTGTGTGTGTGTGTGTGTGTGTGTGTGTGTGTGTGTGAGTGTGAGTGTTTTACTGGCAACCACACTGCCTTTTTATTTATTAATTATGAGTCATTATTATTATGTTTTGTTTGCCTTAATTAGTTGATGTCCACAGAGACAGGTGAAATTATTAACCATTCAAAATAATTCATCCATAAGATTTCAAGACAAAACGTTATGGCAACCTGTGTGGCATTGACAAAACAGACAAGTGCAATAACCTTAAAATTGTCTGATAATTTTTTTTAAATTTATGTTTAGTGTTTATGTTTTTCCTGTCATTTGTCCTTAACTTCTAGATAGCATCTTTTTGATTTTTTTATGTAAATGGCTGAACTTTGCTGCCATCCATATTATTATAGCTGACATTTATCAAAAAGCTTCAGTGCTGTAACTCAACAAAATATGAAATCCAAGGCTAGGTAATTGCTGATATGAATTAAGGAAACACTTATGTTAAAGTTACTAATCTTTCAAATAAACCCTTTACACAGTTATATAATCTCTCTTCCTTTTTAAAAGAAACACATAAACATGGAAAAATATAATGACATCAATAACTTATTACAGTACTGGTAGGTAGGAAAAAAAATTGCTCATGTAGATTTTGGTGAGTATTTATAAATATCAGTTTATTAATTTGATGAGCTCAAGACTCAAAACATTTTGAAAAGAACATGACGTAGTTTCATTAGGTTAATCAAACAAATTACCAGTAATATATGATGAGCAATCTATTGGCTTTGAATAAATTCTAATTTACATTTACGTTGCTGAAAAGAATGGAAAGGCAAGCAGCTGAAACAGAGAGGATGCATTATTAATGATTAAATTTCTGCGTGTGAGTGTATGTGAATAGCCGTAAGATTCTTTTGTCCTTCATTTTTTTTTCTCTTTCTCTCAGATGTTCCGGTACAGTTGTGGTTTCTGTCCAGTCCTGTGTACTGAGAGTAGATAGAGTAGATATGGGTCTGCTTTCATTCTCTCTCAGCATCAGTTGCACTTCTCTTTAACCTGCCAACGAAAGAGGTTAACAAGTAAAATCCTGAACTGTGTTCATCTGATTAACGAGTGAGATTTCCCCCTGAATCGCTAATGCAGAATCCTTAACATTTATGTGTGTTTGTATCTGTGTTTAAATTACATCACTTTATATCCCACTCTTTTGATGCCCAAAACGGGTTTTTTTATTTGGGTGAGATTTTCAGTGGATTTTTTCTGTCCTGCTTGTTTTCTTGACTTACCTCGGCGATGCTAATTATTAATTTAAAACAAAATACATTATTTTGATTGAAGATGTCCCTTCAGGGAGCGCTGCAGTGGGATGATTGTATAATACATCTTTCTCAAAAGGCTATTTTCACAGTGTGACACTGAGACGGGATGGCAAGACCTTGCAGGACAGTAATGTTTCAGCAGCTGCTGAGTGCAAGACAGATTGGTTGCTTATCTTAAAATGATAATATAGCAATTGAGAATCGCATTTAAACTCATTTACATAAAATAAGTATATACACTCAAATAGTAAAAGCTAATGTTAAAAAATGGTTTTGATGTGTTGGAAAGAAAAAATGAGCTACAGTCATTTGAGGTTGACAGAGTTAGCAAAGTTGATTTTGAGAGAGATTAAATGAAATCAATCTTTTATTGTTTGATTAATATATGAGATAGACTATTGCACATATCTAATGTTACACATCATATATATTTCCCCTAAGCGGATGCATGAATACTTAAATACTGCTACTTTGTATGTATTTATTGGGATCGCGCACTCTTCTGATGATCGTCAGCGCGAGAAGCAAGCAGAGAAAAGATAACGGGTGTTTAATTACTATTTGTTTGATATAAAATGCAGTAAAATTGTAGTATTGTTACAGTTTAAAATAACTGCTTCTATTGTAATATGTGTGATGTATGATGGCAAGGCTGACATTTCAGCATTATTAGCCTACGCCATTCTTCCACATGACTTTTTAGAAATCATTCTAACATGCTCAAAAACATTAGCCTATTATCAATGTTGAAAACCATTGTGCTGCTGTAGGCAAAACAATAGCAAACTAACAAATAATGAAGAAAAAGGTCATTTCGACTTCACAATTCTGGTTTCTTTTTTTTGCCTAAACTTGCATTAAAATCTAAAGTTTTGTTCAGAATTTTTGCTAGTAATTGTGAGTTTATATCTCCCAAGTATGACCTTTGCATAAACTCACAATAGCGAGGAAAAAAAAGAAATACAATTATATAATTTTATAAATAAAATCAGTTGCAGGATTGTACTATATATTGAATTATTGCTCATTTGAGCAGATGGGGCAGCTACATGAATGTATTCAAGCTTGGTTTCTTGAATCAACATTAACACATTCATTTAGCAGGTGCTTTTATCTACACTGACACCATAGACTTGGATCTGACGGTGGATTCATAGAAAATGGTAATAAAGCTTCTTTCAATTACACTAACAAGAGACACGCAGGAGTTCTCTAATTGAAATGAGCATCTTTTATGCACCTCTTCAACTAATAAGGACTAATGTATCTGACAGAAAACTAGTAAAATGGGAAATTGGAGATAAAATGCTGATGGTTAAGTGCAAAACATGCTGGGAAATGCCATCTAGTAGGTTAGATGTGAGGACATGTTGTTACAAGGAAGATGTGTATACGTCACTGTTTCCTCTATCTCTAAGCAGCCATAGCTAATAGAATAGATGCTGATGTTTTTGGCACATTTTGTGTGAGAACGACTATTTCAATGATTTTCTGCCTCATAATTGAGTTTTCATTGATGTGTCTAAAAGCAATTGCCTAGAACATATTTTAATTTCTTCAGCATGCCCAGAAACCACAGCAGTGATGAAGCTCCTTCAGAAATATGCATCCCTTTCTGAGATTAGCTGCTTTGCAAAATCAGCTCTCCGGTTTGCATTTGTTCAAGTTTAAATAGGCTCTGTGATATATGGATTGAATTATGTACCGGGCAAATAGCAATTGAGAGATTTGAATAAATAGCATCAGATTCCCAGAATGGGGATTTTTCAGGTGCCACTCAGGAGTTTCTCTCGTCAATTACTCCCCAAAGAACAATGAACTCTTTGCCTGGCAAGCCAAAGTATATTTTAGATTCGCATAGACTCTACGCACACCAAGATATAACTGCCATAATGGGCAGGCTTTATTGTAGGAATCAATGAGAATCTGGGCCGTGAGAAAGAGGGAGGTTAAAGAGAGCTCACTGTAAACGTATTCAAGCTGTTAACTCTAAATTAGCTACGATTCAGAACTAAAAGAGCAAGTGGTTCTTTTATTACAGCATGTTTCTCCTTAGTGTGTGTGTGTGTGTGGCAAAACTAGAGCACTTGGCTCATGACCCCCTTATGCATGAATCTAAAGAAGATCATCCTGGTTATGTTAGTATTATTATTAAAAGAGAAAGAACTGGCATCAAATATACAGTAGGGCACATTTGGATATTTATATTTTAAAATGAAAAGTTTGCTCAAACTTGAACATTTTCTTAGTATTTACTCGCCCTCAGGCCATCTATGATGCAGATGAGTTTGTTTCTTTATTTGAACAAATCTGGCGAAAGTTACATTTTTGCATCACTTTCTCTGCAGCTGATGTTGCCGCCAGAATGCAAGTAAAAAAAAGAATTTCAATGTGCCTTTTTATGGCCTTCATCTGTGGCTTTAACGCAATCCTCTTTGATCACCACTAACTGGCCTGATACTTAAACAATTTCCCCACTGAGCTGGTGACCCAGAACTGGACTTGACTGTCTGAAGGTCAAGTTCTGGCTGTTGCACAAGGACAAGCTGAAACAATGTTCCTTCTGCCAGGGAGAAATGTCATGTAGATGTCTGTGAACTGGGCAGCAATTACAGGGCACACACACACACACACACACACACACACAGACACAGAGAGAGAGAGAGAGAGAGAGAGAGAGAGAGAGAGAGAGAGAGAGAGAGAGAGAGAGAGAGAGAGATCCTGTTTAAAGGTCGTCTTGACAGCATTTTGAGAGCATTTAAGGAAGGGGTAGGCATTTAAATAAAAGCCTGCTGACAACAAGTCTGGATGTAGCCACTCTATTCACTAAAATTAGTCAAAGTTATGAAGCGTCGCATAATTTTATATACCGGTGTGTCAGCTTTGACAGAACATTTTGCTCGCCAACGCGGATATATTAAACCTCACCCCTACACTTGTTTGTAGATTTTTAAGAAAAAGTGATGTATTAAGTTGCAAAGTCCCTCCCCCAGGTCTCTGTGTGTCGTGCACGTGAGTGCGCTCTCTGCGCTCCATACTCGGTCCGTGCGCGCACAGGAGCGCGCCGAGTATCTCCGCGGATCAGACGGATCTCTCCGAACCCTTCAATTCGCACGCAACTTTCCTTTTTGTTCATTAGAGGTGGCTTACAACGAGGGACTATAGAGGTCTTGTTTGTAATCAGCGAGGGGGAGATAGAGAGCGCGCACAGGGGTTTCAATTGTTGTTGGCCATCACACCCTCAGTCGCCGTTACCATGCAAGTTCACATCGCCGGCTTCCTGATGTGCGGTGTGTCGGGTGAGTCGCGCTTCACCTTGCCTTTTCCTCATTCATTCAGACAGAGAAAGCGGTCTGTGTTCATGATGTGTAACTAACTCGGTTCAACTATTAAGAGCGCTTCTGAGTGCTTAAGCGTAGCTATCTCAAGTTTTTGTCCCACGTGAGAACTGGTGCATTTTCTCGTTTTTTTTTTTTTTTTTTTTTTTTAAATATACATTCACGACAGTTGGGGAATATTTGTTAATTTAATTTTAATTTTAATTTTATTGTAGTTAAATTGTTAAATTAAAATTAAGCCTATTTTTACGTCGCTGTTTTTTTTTCGCGCAATCGGTTCGTCTCGGCGACAGTTTGTACGTTTCGTGTCGAAAACGTCGTGAACAAAACGCGGATTTTGTAATATGTAAATTTGCAATGACGAAGTGATCATGAGAGCACTTATATTTCGTCAACGCGGCGTCAATTATGGAGGACGATGGAGCCGCAGTTGCTATGGTTACTTCTTCAAGCAAAGACAATTTGTGTTCGCTTAGCCTTTTTTAGCGCAGTCGTAATCTAACTTTTTTCTTGTCCGTGAAACGTTGTTTAAACGCTGTTAAACACTTGCGTGGAAAGAAGATGAATCGGTAGCCTGTTTGCATATCCTGCTCCCCTGATTACTTTGATCTCGTAATTATTTAATTGGCTTGATTCGTACTCTGCTTTCCTGTGTTCAGTAATTGAAATATAGAGAATTGGCTGTTTTGAAGAAGGATCAAAGAGTACTATTTAAAATATACAGTAGCTACACTATAACAAAATTCACTGTAAATGAAATGGCCAAAATTATGCTGAAATTTTGATGCTGCAGAGAAGAAACCGCACCCTATGTTTTCTTTTCTTAAACACCCTGTGTTCACAGATTTTATGCAGCATTGGTTTAGTGTATCAGAGTGAGTGTTTGACTATTTTTGACGGGACCAGCCAACTGTCACAACAAGGAAACAGCTGGATAAACATACAAAACAATGTTTTAATTAAAAAAGAAAATGCAAAAAGGTTAGTTTTGGGGGTATAGGTTAGGACGTAGGAAATATCTTGGATTTAGTAGGCCTATAAAAACACTGTCAATAGAAAGTCCCAACTGTGACAGACAAAAACAAATGCGTATGTGTATTTAAATATGCGTTATAGTGCTAAAAATAATAGCACGGTTTGTGTTTTATATTGATTTTGTTGTGTTGTCTTTTGTTTTTCACATTGTACATATGGTTTATGATTTGTCCTAAGTGGCACTTAAAAGCAGATAAGCTTTATCCGATATAAATACATTGATCCAAGTGCCACACAATACATCTGCAATGAAGTGCAGGTCATCCAATAAATATATTTTATAGATTTTTACTCCTTGGATAACGAACGAAGTGAAGGAAGCAAATGGAACAGGATGTACATTTTTGTGGTTTGCTCACAGTGCATTGTGGCAGTTTTGTTTTAGTGGTTTACTAGAACCCCATAAAAATAAATAAAATGTAAAAAATATATATCCGGACACTTTTTGCACTTCAAAGCTTTCATTTTATGAAATATATTTTGCTTGGGATTTAATTAAGAAAATGTTCATCCATGTACCTCTGTTTGCTTTACACACTGTAAAAAAAAAAAAAAAAAGAGTAAAATTTATGGTAAAAAAAATTTGACTGTGAAAATTTTTTTACATTTTAGATTTAATGGTAAGTTAATTTTACAGTTAAATATCATTATTTTATTAACTGATATAGTGTTAATAAACCATTCTATCAAAGTACTGAATTCTGTTTTGTACCTTTGAAATACACAGATAATCACCAAAGGCAGGTGGTGATGCAATTCACATGATGAACCAAAGTCTATCACAAGAAGCATTTAAATATGAATATACTCTATATTGCCAACAGTATTCGCTCACTCATCCAAATAATTGAAATCATGAGTTCCAATCACTTCCATGGCCACAGGTGTAAAAAAAGCACATAGGCATGCAGACTGATTTTACAAAAAGAATGGGTCGCTCTCAGGAGCATTCCAGTGTGAAACTGTGATAGGATGCCACCTGTGCAACAAATCCAGTGAAATTTCCTTGCTCCTAATTATTCCAATATAAAACTGTATTATAAGAACGTGGAAGCATTTAAGAACGACAACAAGTCACAAAGCGGTAGGTCATGTAAACTGACAGAGCGGGGTCAACAGATGCTGAGGCATATCGTGCGAAGAGGTCGCTGTCTTTCATGTCAATCGCTACAGACCTCCAAACTTCATGTGGCCTTCAGATGAGCTCAAGAACGGTGCTCAGAGAGCTTCATGGAATGGGTTTCCGTGGCCGAGCAGCTGCATCCAAGCCATACATCACCAAGTGTAATGCGAAGCGTCGGATGCAGTGGTGTACAGCACTCCGCCACTGGACTCTAGAGCAGTGGAGATGTGTTCTCTGGAGTGACGAATCACGCTTCTCCATCTGACAATCTGATGGACAAATCTGGGTTTGGCGGTTGCCAGGAGAACGGTACTTATCTGACTGCGTTGTGCCAAGTGTAAAGTTTGGTTGGAGGGGGGGTTATGGTGTGGGGTTGTTTTTCAGGAGCTGGACCAACCCTTACTTCCAGTGAAAAGATCTCTGAACGCTTCAGCAAACCAAGACATTTTGGACAATTCCATGCTCCCTTTGTGAGAACAGCTTGGAGCTGGCCCCTTCCTCTTCCAACAAGACCTCAAACCCTATAGAACACCTTTGGGATGAATTAGAGCGGACACTGAGAGCCAGGCCTTCTCGTCCGACATCAGTGTGTGACCTCATAAATGCGCTTCTGAAAGAATGGTCAAAAAATCCCATAAACACACCCCTAAACCTTGTGGAGCTGAATCTGTTATAGGTGTTCATATGCAAGTCAAGGCAGGTGAGCGAATACTTTTGGCAATATAGTGTATATAGAAGGTGCTCAGTGTCATTCACACAAACACTAAACACCATCATTGTGAGACTCATTAAACTGAAATATGCAACAAACTAAGAAAAAAACTAAGAAGAAACATTATTTTAAAGAAAAACATCAAATTCAAACAACATATGAAATGCAATGCAGGGGATTCTGGGAATGTCAGTTTATGGTTTCCCCCTGTAAATTTGACAAGAATTTAATATTAAACATTTAACAGGTTTTTACCTTAGCGTTTTTACCATTTAAAAGCATTTTTACAGTCTTAGATGTAGTTTATGACTGACCTCCATTCACAAGCTGGTAATTGACTAGTAATTGACTGTAGTATTTCTTAATGATCTTTTAGACATCATGCATTCGTGCTTAAACGAATAGGAAATTGAATTACACATGCTGAGCTGAATAATCTTTTATGCTAATGTCATGTGTATGTACATCACAACCTTATTACAAACTTTGCAAATGATACCTATTCAATAAGACGACTTTCAAACATATCCAATTATATTTTTGTTTTATAAATCAGTCTAGGCCTTAGCGTGCTTTACTCCCATTCAGAAAAAAAAGAAAGCAAAAAAAAAAACCTGTGATAAATCGCCCTGCACCGTCTGCCCCCAAAGCTTTTGCTACACTACAGCAATTCTTCATGTTGATGCACAACTACTACCTCTGTTGGGCTGTTTATTCCTAGATCTATAGGTTGCCTTGAGAATGACTTGCAGTAATTTGAGTCATACCGAAGGTTGTGATGAAACGTTCACTAAAGAATAATAAAACCTCTTTGATTTGAATCAGTTTAGAAAAAAGTAGCTGCAGCAAAAAAGTTGTGTGATGTTCATTCTTTAAAATGGTTATATTTAAATATGTGAGATCAGGCTGGTTACCACAAGAAGAAAAAGCTATTTTAAGCTGACGTGATTTAACATATTTAAATCAAATTCATATAGAATAAAATCATTGTGGAAAAAAGGCACTACACCTCACAGAAACAGACCAATGGAACAATGAAAGCTGAGATTGAATTTATAATGCTCGATTTCTCTCTTTTCTTTGTCTTTGTCTCTTGTGAAGTGGTGCTGACCATGTTTAATGTATCAGAGGATCGGGCTCACTGCCCGCTGGGCTACTTCCCCTGTGGAAACCTCAGTACCTGTCTTCCTCAGCTACTACACTGCAATGGCGTGGACGACTGTGGGAATCAGGCAGATGAGGAGAACTGTGGTCAGTTCAGATTCCTTCCTGTCAAACACTTGTCATTTCTCCTGTGTGCTATTCTTCACTTTTTTTCACTTTGTACTGTAAGCCAGTAGTGTTGAGCTTAGGTCTGCTTATCTAAAGCCGATTTTACACTGGCAACACCAATATTTACACTGCATGATTTTTTTTATTTTTTTTTTTTATACCACACATAGACAGAATAAATGTATTTATTTTTGGTCATTTAATCTGATTGATTGAGCTGCCAGCTTCCAAGAGTGGTGATATAACTGCATGTCTGCATTGGATGCGATGTAAAAAGCAATAAAAACCATAATCAGTAAACATGCCCTGTACTATTTCTTACATAATCTACCAGCTTGCTAACTTTTGAATGGATTTGTAATGTTTGCTGTGATTCCTGGTGCAGCACTGGAAACTTTCATGTGTTTGTATCACTTTCAGTCAATGTATTAATAGTGGGAGTTTTTTAGCACTGATCTCAAGAAGGTCATTGATTATTCATTGAGCATTAGTATTTAACTAAAATCACTTATGCGGTCATGCTAATGGGTCGTTGACGGATAAGACTTTTGAATAGGCCAATTTTAAAATACCAAAAATATGGATATGTTTGGCCATTTTACAAACGTTTGGAATGTAGTGTACACATGCCTTTATAAAGAAAAGTAAAAAATTTGACATTTTAGTGTTTTTACACTTGCGTTAATAATACATAGCCTTAAAAAAGTCATCTGGGGTGACCGTAATATATCTCAAAATTCACATTTTCATGTATCATTAGGACTAGTTGAACACATATCAGTAAGTAGATAAACTGATGAAGAAAGACAAACTTTAGTGCCCTTTCATTTTATGAATACCATTATTTTACAAGTTTATTCTATAATATCAGAGTCTCCTCGTAATCCAGTTACAATACTGATTTTTACTTCAAAAGCAAAAAACTGAATTAGCATTTATACAGATATTACACATTCAGCAATAGCATAACACTGATTAATATTTGAGGCTAAACTGATGGATATTTGGTTATGAATTTAGTGTAATTATTGCCATTTGTTGGTTACCCCACATGACATGGGGTCGCCCCAAATGATAAGAAAACCACAGGTATAAAAATTTCAGTTAAAATGTACACAAAAGAGTTCAAGACGAAATAAAATTTAACTCTTTTTATTGAAATAACATTTCAACATTTAAATATAACAAATCAGAAGGACATTAACATTTAAACAATTTTATTGCAACACACATTAAATGCTTCAAGAACTCAAGAACTTAAGAAGCTGAGTAAAGAATCTCTTTTTTGGAACCTTTTTGATTCATTGGACAGGGACTAACACTACTTGCGTCTCAATTAACCTTTCAACATTCAAATATCACAAATAATTTCTTTTTCTGGACCCATTTAGCCACATAAGGCAGTGATGAACACAACTTGCATTTCTCTAAGCTGAGGTATTACTGAACTTCACCCAATCTTGGAGAGTCAGCTTTGAGAAGCGTGATGTTGCTGGCTCAGGCTCAGAGATCACAGCATGCACATCTTTTCTGTCGTAGAAAATTGAATCTACAGTTTGTGGCCACACGAACAGGTTTTTGTCACCAGATTGTAGCATACAATTGACCTGCACTTCTTCTCCCTCAACCGCAAGCACTTGACCACTTTTCATCATAAATGACAACAACAAACTTGCCACAAAGATCTAGGTTTTCTTGTTCCCTAGGTGGTTGAGGAGGAGAGCTTGGGGGATTCTCAGTGTTGCACACAGTGCGTCTCACTCTCAGGTCTACTGTTACGGGCTTGTAACAAGGGCATGGACTCTTCTCTGTTTTCCTACAGAAGCATGAAACAGTCCTGTGAGTGATCTCCGAAGGCTGGGAAGACCAAACCTGGTGTATTTTAAAGGTGCCCTTCACAGCCTCCAAATTGTCAGGAATTAGCTCATCACACTTTTCAATGCTTTCTCTGTTTACCCAATAGTGTGTGATGCTTGAGCCTAATCTTGTGTTCAGCATCTCATAGAGTTGCTGTGGTGTCTGAAGTTCACCACCTCGTTGGACAAAGCGATCTGCTTCTCTTTTATTGCCCCACCAATCCCATCTGGGGTTTTCTTTACCTCTCTCTTTTCCTTGCAAGATACTCTGCTCTTGCTGCAGGGTCGGAGTTGACTTTCTGTCTATAACGAGCAGTCTTCTCTTTGCTTGTTAATCGTGCCATCTAGGAAATAGGTAAAATAGGTTAAAACTTGTTTAAAATGACTAATATAGTCACATAAATGGAATGTCATTCTGTATAGTTTTTTTACATTTTTCCTGTAGGATTGTACTACAACAAAAAAATGCTTATCCCTATAAAAGGAATGGAAAATGGCTGAATTTAGAAAAAAAGATAAAATATACAAATAATTATGCTTAAACAATTAACTCTATGTATATAATTGATGTATAGAATATGAAAACTACAAATACAGGACATATATCTATAATTTAAAACACTCAGCAGTGGTCGCCCACATGATACTTGGTCGCCCCATATGATGTTTTCAAGTTCATTCAAGTATAAGAGGCTAACAGTTAGCCTCAGAAACCAAACTAGCTTCTTCTAGTGATATGCCACTATCAAATTTATCATCAAAATATAGATTTTTGAGAAAAAACTTATAATTCACAGTTTTGGGGTGGTCGCCCCACATGATGACCAAAAGTGACTACGACATTACAGCAGTTAAAAAACTGCTTTTTCTTACTATATGAGAAAGACTGAGTTACCTTACAGTTGTTTCCAGGGGGTCTTCACTTGTGTCTGGCTGATGCAATATCCCATCCTTGAGATGTTGTTCAAAATAAAGGTCCCAAAATTGTGGTTTTTTGATGGTCGCCCCGGATGATATGGATAGAATCAACATAATTTGGACAACATTTGTTTGTATATCATGATAGAAATATATGTGCAAATGCTTTATAGTTTTGTCAATGGATGTAAAACATGTTTGAAATTATGCCAACTAGGAAAAGGGATATATTTAAGTTGATTTAAAGTGTTTTTAAACCAGTTGTCCTAACAAAAGTCAAGGCTGGACGGTCGCCCCATATGATGTTTTGGCACTTCGGATAGCAGAAAAATTATGAAAAACTTAAAAATTTGGATAAGTTAGAGTGGTTTAGTAGGTGAAGAAGGTATAACAAGTAGATGAGAAATTTTTATGTATTTTTTAATTTTTTCTGCAAAATAAAATTAACCCGGACAGAAAAAGGGGGCGTCACGTCATTGACCCTAATATATAGTTTTACAGGTCTAAAGGGAGCTATTTTCAGGCAGTCATTTGAATATCGTTTGAAATAAAACATCCTGAGATATTTAGAGTATTCAGCAATAAAGAAAGAAGATTTGAGGTACCCTGTTGCATAACAGTGTAATCTCCCTGTTCTGCTTTTTCCCTGGTATCTGTTATTCTTGCACTATTTTCTCCTCCTCTCCTCATTTTTTGCATCTCATCTTTTGATTCCTGTGCTTTGTTTCTTCTTTTCGGATTCTGACTATTTCTGCTCCTTTTCTCTCTTCTTCATTCCATGTCTGTGAGGGACTTTCCACTTCTGGATGCTGATTATAATACATAATCAGACAAACTGAAACAAAGATTTCTGCAGTTTTCATCTATACACATTGTCATATTTAATTTGTAGTCTCATCCATCTCTCTGAATAAGGGAAAGCCTAGTAGTTAAACGGCTTATCTTCATACTCCAATCGACTTTTTTTTTTTATCTCCACAGGATTATTCTCTAATAGTCTCAGAGATATCTGCTGACAAAGTACTGATGAAGAACCAATTGAGTTGTAATTATCCTCTAAATAAAATAGCATTTCTTGAGTAACAATTGCTAATGATTTATTTTCTTTTACAAGAGAAAACCAACATTGCTGTTTGCCAAGAGGTGGTGATTTTTCCTTGATTGCTTAGTAATCGTTTACTTAACCAACATGTTACAATGGCCCTAGGCAGTTTTGATAATGTCATACTTGTCAGAAACAGTGCGTGCCCAGCCATTTGGCAACCGTCTCACGGCATCTGTCACAGCGACTGTATCAAACTCAATCTTAAGTGTCATCATTCGGCCCCTACAGCAGTAGGCACCATGTTTGACCTCGTGCTTTCGCGGCCTTTGTACCATGGAGAACAGGGGGGAGATTAAAAGCCGTTGTGTCGGCACCAGACTGCAAAAGGTCAGGACGAAGGGAAATGTCACAGTGTACATAATATCTTAAGACATTTGCTTAGACCTGTGTGTTGAGTCAAGCAGAACAGGATAGACAGGAAGTGAGAGATCCTCTAATGCTTTTCCAATTCCCGGCGATTGGTATTCCGAACGTTTGAGATTCCACTTCCACCCTTCTTATCTCATTCCGCTTGTCGTCACTGAGTTATCAAAGCCTTTTCAGGGCCAGAAAGGTCACTGTCGGATATCGCTGTAAATGATAGGTATAAACTATCCAGGCTTAGCACCTGGCATGAAGACGCTTGCTCTTGCTGTTTGTCGTTGGATATAGATGAAAGGCCAAGTGAGCTAAATGATAAGCTGTACTTGAGCACTCGAAAGATGATAAAAGTAGTTTTTCAAACTAGAAAGAAGAAAAAGTGCCTTTGAGATTTGATAGATAATGAAGTTTTGGATAAACAATTGAATCTCTATATAAAATGAAAGTGGAGATGCGGGCCCACCCGCAGTCAGTCTCCTTCTGTCTGTCTCTCATCCACTCTCTCTTATGAGGATAAAAGACAGGGACATTTTGACTCTGGGTAACGCCACAAAGAAAGCCATTTGTCATTTTTGCCATGAATGCTTTGAAGCTCAAGAGCTTTGTCAGTTTGTAAAATCTGAGTCCATCAGGAACAGAGCATCCATCTTTGGGCTCATATACATTTTGTCATTGATAATGGTGTGTGGCTTTGATTTAGCATCATATTAATCTTGGAAACTGAAGTTAGAGTGCTGCCTTACAGACAGTCGTTCATTATGGAGGTGGTCTATTCTGTTCCAAATAATCTTTTGTCTCCATTTAACCTTTTTTCCTTATCTCAAAGTGATATTTGTTAATCGTTTTGAAGCCAACCTTGACTTCAGTATGGCTCTTCTTTTGTGAATTGTTTCAACAGTGTAGACTGTGATTGGTTTGTTAGATGGAGATAAGGTTATGACTGTGTTGTCTGGGCACTTGATTCTCTCAGTAATCCAACAAATCCAAACTATCTCACAAGGCTTCCTTCTGATTCTTTCAGTTTTGCAATACCAAATCAACAAAGCATTATATTAATATCGCCAGCCAACAAACTGCTTTGTCAACCCTCCTCCGTTATAAGTATTTTATACAGCCATACTTGCTTTTGAGTTGAGCAATACTAATTTAATACAATCTCAAAGGAACTTTTTAATACTCAAAGGTTTTTCTCCTTTATAGCATGACAAATAATGTAGTTTTTTGTTGTATTATTTCATTGATATTTTGGGAAATCTGAACACAGTTGCTGAGATCTCTGAAGGATACTTTTTTCACAGGATGTGAAAGTCTAAAAATATTTGTTTCTCATTACAAGTAACAGTTAATTATATTACATTTCATTTTTTTCATCTCAGTATATTGATTATTCGTCTTCAAGTTTTAAAGAACCTCTGCTGAAAACGTTCAATTGGATTCATTGAACATATTATCATTAATTTTTATATGCTGTGTATAACTTTTGCTTTGTTTAATGCACAAGATGAAAAACCTATCCATTTTGTCTGGTTCTGAAAGTGCAGAATGTAATGTTAATAAGCTGCCATGCTGTGCATTGATTCAGTGTCCATTCATTACATACCTATTAAATTATTTATAATTAATTGACAATTTCATTTTTGGCCAAGGTACCTTTAAATAAAACTAATAAAACAAGGGTGCCCCCGTTAGCCTTTGCAAGATGTGAGAATCTGAGATACGTTTCTAATTTTGTGGGGTTGTCATATTGGGACAGAATTTGTTTCACATTGAAGTTCAGTCCTTCTAGAGTAATATTATGAAAAGAAATAAACTCATGATGTTGTTTTTATAGCAACCTGGATTATGCAAAACAAAACATTCCAAATCCAGTCATAATAGGTTCCTCTTCCCAAACACTCATAATTTTAAACACATTTTTGTTTACAGTGTTATTGAAGCTTGGAATTATTTAAAAGTGCATTCCAGTTTTGTGTGCAATATGCATCAACAGGGACTGTGGGTGGTCTGTGAGGGTCCTGTAATAAGACAGGGAACTGATTGGTGTGTGCAACTCTAAGATGAATGTACTTCCCTAATAATTGATTAGCTGTCTCTGAGCGGATCCCATAACCTTGGTCATACCCCATAAGTTCCGCCCAGTCATGCGACTGGAAAGTGATTGCATTTACTGCATGTGGTACATTTTCTCTGCTGAAATGTAATGGGAAAAACAGTAAGGAAATGTAATGATGATCTATCTATCTAGCTATCTTATCTATTTATCTATCTATCATTTGAAGACTTTTGAAGTATGTATCTTGTTACATAAGAATGTGTAGTATATCTTCATGCAGTATGAATGCTTTGCATATTCGTAGCCCAACATGGATAAAAAATACATCATAGAAATTATATAATTAAGTATATGCAAATGCAGCGCTTAAACATTTACACAACTAGACACATTATTATTCAGGTATGCTTAAGTTTGTAGGAGTTCATAGAGGGCTGGATGAATAATGCATTATATTTCAAAATAGATGTTCTTAATGACGCATAATCAGGAAGTTAACTAAGATGTCTCACTCATCTAGTACTCTTGAAGCGGTATTAGCGGTTTTTGTAGCAAAATAATTATACTTTTTGCAGTTATTTTTATTTTTTATCGGTTTATGGATGAATGAATTAACTGATATGTGTGACCTATGAGCAGTCAGATCCATGAGCGGGCTGTTGATTGGTGAGTTATTAGACAGTGATCAAAGGGCCAATGACACTGACAGACATCACAACTGTTATATTTTGGTGTAAGGACCACAAGGCGCAGACTCTCCACTCTGGACATCAATCGTTCCAGATGCAGCCTTGTTTTCTCATGAGGCTTCCCTGCTAATTTCAGGCCAGACCCACACCTGCTGCTCTGTCGTTGTTCAGATATATGTTATCTAAAATTGCTGAATGTACTCATTTAATGTTTAATGAATAAATTATGACTTCATAAGCTCAGTGGCCATTCGATTTTTGTCTTAAAATAGCAAGATCTACAATTGCTTCTGACTCAACAACCGGCTGACCCGTCCATCCAGAAAAACATGAATACTAGATGTTTTTGATAAAAAATGTATCAAAGCCTGTATCTTAGCAGTAAGCCCATTTTGTTAGTTATATATTTCTTTGCAAGCTTAATGGGGCATAGAGGTGATTAATTATTACCTGAACAGATTAATGCTTTTTTCAGCACTTATAGACATGATATGATGCATTTTTTTAAACAGCATGAGCTTAAGAAAAAAAACAAAACCTTTGTGACCGTTAAAGTGTTACGTTATATGAATTGTGATGAGAATATGCTAATTTATTAGTATTCATTATTTGTGTGTCATATAATTTTTTATAAAACTGTTAGGTTTCTGATTGGTCAGCAGCTGTGTTTTATTCACGATACAGCCAACAGTTCTGTGTATCACTGGGCAGCACCCTTAGCAACCACCGTTAGCAACATAATAGTACAGCAACTGTTCCGTGTATGTATTTCAGCAAAATTAAATGGCTTATTTATTTAATGAAGTAGGAGTAACCCCTGTTGGCCTTATGTTGCATACTTCATCTTTAATTTTGAGACCAGACCCTTCCCTGTCTAATAAATGTTTCTCATATGGAGATATGTTTTGTTTGCCACGCGTGTCTGTGCAGCCTGCAGTTTTTTCACTTGATGAAACAGAAAACTAGTGGATATATTCTTCAAGTATGATTATGCATGTCCATAGGTTTACACTGTAATGATACTTGTGCTACGCCTCGAATCAGCCTGTTTTGAAACTAAAAGACGGAAAACTATTTCACATGCTGAAAGATAAGCAGATATCTGTTTGAGAGAAAATATCATATATGGTGTTAAAATGAAATGATGCTCTGCTGTTCTCAGTTTTTATTTCAGCTCCATTAGAATGATCTCTTGCATTTGTTGCTGTCAGGGACTATTTTTTTGCGGAAAGACTGCATTTAACAAATTTCAGTACTATTACTGTACTTCAGTAATGTGTTTTTAGTCTTAATTTGTTTAAATAAAACTCTGCTTTGAGTCTTGCCTGACAATACCCTTTAGCCGTGATTTATTCACGATACAGCACAGCCTCTCGTACCTTACTGCTTACATAAGACACATGCACCTTTTTATGTTTGGTTAAATTATGCTCAATACAAATGTATGAACAGCTGGTAAGAAGTAAACACTTTTACTTGTGTTTTTTAGAGTGGGATGTACAGAGTTGTATTTGTAAAATCCTTCTGATGTTGATTTTTTGCCCTTATAATTATCTATAGGGAGCATATGCACTTTATGAAGTTTTTGGGGTGATTGCGGATTTGACAGTTTCTTTGAGGTATGTGTATAAAAAGCTTTTTTTCTCCTTCTATATTTATGTAATCTCCATCAATATATTTTGCACTAAAGATCTGAGATGCATGGGAGAGAAACATAACTCTGACGGGCTTGAATTGCATGCTCTCATTATAATTCAGAACATTTTATCTGACGCTAAGTGTTGAATGTTTCAAAGTCATCCAGTTTGACACATTCTTTTTTTATCACTGTTTATCTAATTGGGGTTGAGATCAGTGTTGTTGATCTGGGGTTTTGGAGTTGACATTATTTACATCTGTGCATCTGAGATTGAGTTTAAACATGAACAGTGCAAGTTGCTTTTCCCCAGCAGCGGCAAATGGAGGAATATGTGTTTCTGAGTTCACTGGTGGTGGAGAGATCCAGTGGGAAATCTCTGAGAGAATTCATCAGGACAGAGCGAACAAGCTGAGGATGAACTGTAAGATTAGAGCGAGATGTCTTAATCATATATCTGTTATCTCACTATCTCAGAATTCTAACATACTTAGCAGAGGAAGAAAATGAGCCAGGCATGAGTGAATTTTTAGCAGCCATCTTCAACATCAATATATACAACTCTGATATATATTTTATAAGGGTTCTTTGATAAATATAACATGAAAACAGTGTATATTTAAAATGGGAGTGTTTCATAACATTATAACTGTCTTTACTTTCAGTTTCAATCAGTTTCATTATTTATAAGTGACTTAAGGTAAATTATATTTAGCAAACTGTGTATTGGCAAACTTTGTCTTAAGCCCAATTCGGGGCTGTAATTGTTTCGCATATGGACTTCGGTAAAAATAAATTTACATATCTCATTAGTGATAAATCTCATGGATTCAGAAAATGATTTATTCACTTTGGAGGGGTGAGTTCTGTGATCCTACAAACCCTGGAACACACTGCTCACGTGGCTAGTCACGTGACTGTCTGCTGTAAATAACATTTATTTTAATTACAAATTTATTTTAACTATTGTGTAAAATGTATTTAAAAAAACCCTTATGGTAGCACTTTAGAATAGGTAACACGTGTTAACTATTAACTATGATTTTCTTTTTTTATCAATAGTTAGTAAGGTAGTTGTTAAGTTTAGGTATTGGGTGAAATGAGGGACGTAGAATAATGTATTAATTAGCACTAATAAATGGCTAATATTCTAGTAACATGCATTCATATGCATAACATTTGGCTGGGTTTAAGTTTGTAAAATATCCCATGTGAGGATGCAACATAATGAACATAAAAGATCCTGAAAGTGCCATAAAAGTAGTCAATACGACTAGTCTAAGTCTTAAAGTCATGCAGTAATTTTGTGTGATGAAATGACTAATTAATTTTTTTCACAAAACTCTTTTGCTCACTCTTTCTTTAATTCAGTTGTGTCTAAGCATTGATACTAACACTCTCTCGGTAGCCTTTGGCACACATTCATGCACTACCATAGATCACTGTAGCTTAATGAAGAAATGATGGAATGAAGCAGGGGTGTTTGTCAAGTGCATGAACATCCGCTGACTAACACAACCGTGTCATAATTTGTCTGAACTTCAGTATGTGGAACGGTTTACGTGTCAGGGCTTTTCTAGGGCACATTAATTACAGTTATCTTTCTCATCTTGCGTTTTTCAAAGCTGCCATTTCATGGTTCTTAGCTTTTTCTCTTTTGGACCTATTGAAAAAACCCCGTCAAACTTAGAAACCCATCAAGAGAGAAAAAAGTAGAGGGACACTTTGGTTTGAAATTGGCTCAGATGGAGGGAGGGCTCTAAATTTTGGCTCTAAAGTCTGCTGTCTAATGGTCCCATCATTCTCTCATCATTTAGTAGTAAATGAGGACAAGGAATGAAAGGTTGGGTAGATTGGAGAGCAGAAAATGTTCCTCTGGCACTCTTTATAAATTCTGGACAAACCTTTTGCCCCTTTGTATGAAGTCTAAGCATTCAAACCAAGTGAAAACATGATAAAAGCCATAAGGAATTATAAAAATGTATTTTAAATTGGCGAGAAAGAAAAAACATACCTCTTTCAACACTGGTATGTCATGCATGTTTTTTTTTTTAAATGGAACAATCAAATCAGTTCATTTTAAGCTGAACTTCAGTACATTTAAAGCTTTCAGGGCAATTTTATGTAATATCTCCAGTAGTTTCCCTCCTCAGCTAAAAAACTGTTTTAAATTGTTCAGTTGTTTTCTAGCCTTTTGTAGCCCTGTCTTTATACTGACCGTGTCTGAAACCGAAGGCAGCTGTCCAGTCAGTCAGTCAGTCAGTGATTGAACAGACAGCATTGTTGTATAAAAGTTCCTCCTGATGATTTAGACAAGCCCACAAGGCAGGAGAATTTTAGACCAAGAAATATGTTTTGTGACTGAATTGGTCATTTCTCTGTGGAAATTTAATCACATTGCATAAATGTATAAATTCATTTTCTTTTTGACTGTTCTGTCAGGTACCATTTTTATTTTTCTGCCAACTGTTGAATGCAATAAACTGTTAGATATCGTAGCCGGTGAAGGATACAGCATACTGCCCTAAAATAAGCAGATAATGGTAATTTAGTGGACAGGGTGTTATGATTGCATTGAATTCTGACTTGAATTTCTTCCAACCATATGTTGCACTGAAACTTTCATTTTAAGGTCTCTAACGTGACAACTGTCTAGCTTTAGACAGTGTATTGAATTATTCAGGCACACTGACTCATTCTGCCTCATTATTATTCAAGCACACAATATCTGTATTGTGTTTAACGCTATTTTAAATCTTGAGCTTTACAGATTTGTCAAAGTTTTGACTTTTATTTTCATATATTTATTTATTTTTGATTCGCCCGTGCCATTGTGCAACAGTTATTGAAAAACTCTCGACTCAGAGCACACTGAAGAAATTCTGTGAAATTTATAGCAATCTACATATTGTATTCATTGAGTCGAAAGTTATGTATCTTGTGCCTTTTGTCCTCTCTGTTATAAAATGCTCCATGACAGGTGCACCATGGGAGCACAGTTGCCACGTCACATCAATCTCGCTTAGAAGATCTGTTAAAAAGGTCATTTGTGAGTGAGAACCTTGTTTATGTAGCAGTGCTTGCTGTGACATGTCATGTGAAAGAAGCGCTTGATTGTCATGCAGTGACACGCTCATGTTTAGCTTTGAATTTGAACCCCCAGAGTTATGTGCTTCTCTTCTAATATCCTTATGTTATGAAATTGATGGCTTGTGAACTTTGATATTTACAGTATGCCCAGCTTAATGAATGAGTCATATCATAGCGACACAGTATGACAATAACATTATATCGTACCGTTGACGCAATAACCTGAATAAAGAAACTCATCTTGAGTTTCATTGATTTAATCTTCAAGGTAATGGCTAGCCAGACAGATTATTCTTTCAGCAAGCCTAGTCGATTTCTAAGAGATAAAGATGCTACATATAGTGTTCAAAGGCTGAGAACTATATATGGTACTTTTTATAGCAGTATAACACCATATATACACTATATATACCATACAAATGCAACATTTGTGTATTTATGTAGTTATTTTACTTATACATGTAGGCAGCAGACAGCTTATAAAATTTTATTATTCGACTTTTCTATCTATGGTATTTAATTTTTATTTCTTTGATTAATTTAGTAAATTTATTTATTATTATTTTTATTGTTATGATTATTTGTAGTTGGTGCTAAGCTTTTTACACTTGATAGAGTTAAAGTGATAGTTCAACCCAAAAGGGAAATTTGGTATACAAGCATCAAACATACCCAAGGTTTTAAAAAAAAATGTTCTATTCCAGGCGATTAAGACTACGCCATTTGTGCAATAATTCTAAGTACCTAACTACATTTCCATAGATTGTAGATTTTTCATCTGTCATTTAATGTTTCAAACTGTGTTCTGCATTACCTGAAATGCGGTAGTCATCTCTTTTTTTTTTTTTTTTTTTTTTTTTTGTCCAATTTCTCATGGACCAGCCGCATAAATGAGGCCATTAATCATAATGTTACACGGGGAGGAGGTATTATTTCAGCACTGAATCTTCCTTGTCATTTCACGTTTCTGTTGCAGAGCTTGACAAGACCAGCAATGACACATAGAGGATGCAGTGCACTTGCATAGTTTGTATGTTTTGCGATCTTAAGCACTGCCATTATTTTATTTCTTTTTTTGCTGTCAGCGATAATTTGCCATAGGCTAACATGTTATCACCACAAAATTAACAATGCCCACTTATTACAATGCGGTGAAGCATGCTTTTTCACTTATTAAGGATGATAATATCACACATTCAGTCATGTTGCTTTGTTAAGTATCAGTTATACAGTGTACTGTATTAGTGATGAAAAGCCTTTTTTGATCATTATGTTTGATTGGCTTTCAGTCAAAAATGTACAGTCCTTGTGCATGTAAAATCAATGCAGAGGTCTGATGGGTATCCTCTCTTTTCGTGTAAGCAAAGATTAAATGGTGTCTTTCCTAATGGCTGCCTCAGTGCTGCTCAATATAACCAAGAGTGTGAGCTGCTGTAATTGTGAAATAAGGCTAGACGGGGAAAAAATGACCTGTCGGAGCTTTGCTGGGACACAAACAGCAACATTACCTGTCAATGATGGATTTAAACTCATTGCAATGCTGTTCACTCGTGTCGTGTACAGTATGGCAAAGGAGAAGTTAAATTTATCCGGTGGTTGTGGAGGAAAACCTTGTGTGTTGTAAGGTCTACCTTGCCCACAAATGAAAGGAGCGAATGAAATGAATTGTCTCTTAAAAAAAAAACATTTAGGATTTTTATATTTCTAAACATTTTTTATATTTATCTTCCATGATAATGTTCCAAATCATCACATATCTTTTCCTTATCCATAGCACTTTGCTTTTGAGCGCTTCAGACTAAAATAGGAACATGCATGTTTGTAAAGACAAGAAGGTGAGGAAATCAAGGCAGATTTTTCTTTATGAGTGAAGTGTCCCTTTGTTTTTCTAATAGTAATTTCACTTGATTCATTCTTATAATTTTATCAGATTAATTTTAATGCATTTCATTGACCGGAAAACACAGCTCAAAGGGGAATACATGTTTGTTTTGCGGAATGCATGACTAAACATTAATTAAAGGCAGATGATTTTGATATAGGGTGTCTAGATAAGCCTGAAATGTTTACAGAACACAATATCCTTTTGTAGCCTGTTTGCAATCAAGATAATGAATGAGAACAATAATTATCTGAGAATATTAATTGAGATGCCAGTCAATAGTTTATGCCATTTGAATATGACCTACTTTCTTTTGTCCTGATAACAATATTTGAATATATATGTACATGTCTTTACCATGTGCCATTGTTGTTTATGAATGTTTGAGTGGTAATCATTTTTTTTTTTTTTTCAAATTATAGTTTATGAAAGTCTTAAGACCTGCCATTTTGGCATTTTAAGTTTAAATGAGTAATTGATTTACTATGAGCATCCCTAAAATTGTGGTATGATGTAGTCTTTGGTTGTAATACCGAAATACTGTATAGTGTATATGTAGTATATACTATATGTACAGTATAAAAAGTCATCCAGAATAGAGTTGAACTAAGTATCATCTGCCTGACATTGATCACCTTCTGGGAAAAGTTTATTTATTGCAAAGACTGTTTGAGGTCTTTGTAGTACAGCTTAGATGTTTAATTAACATTTTCATTTCACCCATAATCAATTACCTGCATGACACGAAGGGAAAGGCATAGAAAATTGATGGATAATGAGCTATGCAAGCAAAGTGTTACTGTTTCAGCATCACAGAAGTCATTTTCTTCATTCTTTAACACTGAAGTCTTTAACACTGAAATATGTTTATCATTAATGACCCAGAAGACATTCTTTTGGTTAGACCTAGCTGAAGTTAAAGTTAGAAGTCTACTGAGTGTGCTGAATTTAAGAAAATCAGTTTTCTGATTTTGTGATTAAAGTTTACTTTAATCACAGGAGAGCTTTTACACTGGGTTTAGTTTCATTGTCCTTTTGTCCTGGAGTAGCCCATTTTGATTTTTTTTTTAAATGCAGTAAATGGGCACCTTTCTACCTTCAAACCTCTATACTCGTTTTAAGGTGGAAATGAAGTTTATTGATATTTTAGACACATTTTTTAAAAAATAAAATGACAGACAAATTATTCACGCAAAGTCAGTAGATAGCATTTTGTGTAACTTGACCTTTTTTGTTTATTATTGCATAATTTGAATACAAAGAAATAACTTGATATGAATTGTGGGACAGCTATATGTTTTGACAATAAATATAGAAAATTTTAATGTTTAAATAAATATTGAAATTGTTCTGTTTATTTGTTTAGATTATTTACAAGTATTAGTATCATTTATATTTTTTGCAATAGACACAAGAGTAAAGTCTACACATTAGACATTTAAAGTGGTCATATGATGCTGTTAAAAATTGGTCAGCTATCCAGTGCGTTGTGTTTGGCCAAAAACCTCAAGCATGTGATAGAAATGTTAATTTGTATACCATAATGTGATGCTGTGTTCCGACGCGATAACACAAAAATAATAAAACAGCTCATAAATTAGACATTTGTTGCATCCAGTGGGGACATAATTACTGATTATGATAAACTTATACTGTCTTTTACGTGTTGCGTTGCATCGAGCCTTGCAAACATTGCTATGTCTGCATTTGTGATCGAGGAAACAACGAACAACAAGCATTACTCTATGCTGCTCAAATGTTGCATTTGATTATTCAGTGGCAAATCTGTAAATATGAAAACATAGGTTTTTACAGACTGTGAGAAGACTGTCCTTGCAGAGGTAGAATTGCTCCACTTTGGAGACTCAGCACAGCCAGCATAGACTACTACCAGGTTCAAGGAATCAGTCCTCCGTAAATGCGCTGAACACACTCTAATATTTGTTTTAAAATGTTCTGGAACAGTGTTGAACTTATTTTGGAAGTACAAAAAAAGGCATTTTACTTTCACGAAACAGTGTCTCCAGAACATGGTGCCGACAACAACAACACTACAGAGAAAATAATAGCTCCGCCTTCTTTCTTTTGCGTAAAATGCGTAAGTGCGGCTGGTCCAAACTATTAATGGGTTTCTTCCACATATTTCAGTAAGGGACAAAATTTATGTTATATCAAGGCATACAAGTCTTAATACCCAGGGTTTCTGGGTCCTTTTAACAAAAAGTCTTTATCTCTCTGACCTCAAACTTTAAAGCAATATTGTACATAAACGCTTTGCATGTGAATACATATAAATATGAATGCGATCAGCCAGACAGTGATTGATGAAGGTGTGTTGAGTGAGCCAGAAGGTTGAGTTTAATTTGTCTGAGATGTTAAGTGTGAGGTGTCAGGAGACAGGAAACGCCACAAAAGTCACACTTATTTGCATGCCACCTGCTTCATTTGCTTTACGACTTTTGTAGTTGGCAAGCAGTGTCAAGATGATTGACAGGGGTTGCTGAGTAGGTTAACGTGATTGTTAAAAAAAGCACAAACCCAAAAGCATTTTTATGTATTATGCAACTTCCCCCGAGAGACCAAGCGGAGGCACATTTTTTTAAACCAAAGACCCTGCAAAATGGTCCTGAAAATGGCCATTTGAATTTCCCATTGTGGGCATTGCGTGTGTTCTCTGTCACACCTGTGAACATCTGTGCAAAAGCAAACGGCTTTGTTAGCAATGACAAGAAGCACGTGTTTGATTCAGTAACCTTTTACTTGTTGTTTTTCTTTTAGGAGACAATAACGGTTGGCCTCATCTCTTTGATAACTATTTTGGAATCCCCAGTAATAACCTTGGAACCAAGTCAAATGCCTGCTGTGAGTATGCTCTCATTTGTATGTTTCTGCAAAGATTCAGATGATTTGAATCTCGTAGGGAATATCTTAAGGGCACATTTTACATGTTAATTTTAGAAACGTGGTATACATTTATTTAGCAGCTGTGCTTTGAGCAATGAGCACAGCTAAAACAACATCGAGAGGGATAGTTAGTTACTTATTTATTTAGAAGTTTTATCTACTTATATCTTATAGTTTTAGCAACTTTTTAGTCAGTGCTGTCAAAAATTAATTGCATAAATGTAAATTAAATTTACATAATATACAGCACACACATATATTATGTGGTACTTTGCACCGCTCTTTTTAGATTGCACCAGTCATTATTGAAATGATCTTGCTGGATCTGTTGATTTGTGCATTTTGTCAGTAAATAATATGCAGAATTTTCCCCTTCCATCTGCACTTTTATGGGATTCGGCTAAGCACAAAATCACTTACAGCCATCCGCTTGTGTTCTGTCTTTAAAAATGTTGAGTAATTTGAAGGCCATATGTCTTTTGATCGTGTTTTGTGTTGTTTTTGTTTTTTTCTCATTTAATTAAAATTTTTACCCAATCCTTCTCCTTTGTGTCCCTGGCTTTGTATTGTATATTGCATTGTTTTGTATCTGTTGTTCAATGCATAAAAAAAAGCTACTAGCACTTCTAGGCATTCACCATTAAAACGCCAGTATTGCACAGCATGTTCATGAGTTTTCAAGAAAGAGGTGTAATGTTTTTTTAAATGTTTTGGTGATTTTAAATATCAACACCATAGCTCTAAAATGACTTCTCTTCACATGTATTAAACAGCCAGTGGTCCTGAAACTGAAGTGTACAATGTATACATGTTGTGTGCTGCATGTGTATAATTTTTTAAAAATATCAAAAAAATGCTGTCAAATTAAATCACCTGATCATTCCCAGACATCACATTATAAATCCCTATAGTGTATTATGTGATTGCAGCTTTTCCAGTCAGCGGTATTTGCATATGTTTGGGCACATGCGTCTGATGCTTGGAGTCATGTGTAATGCCTTCTTTATCCTAAAAAGTGTTTGGACAGGTTAATGGCTCAGCACGGGTGGTAGCTGTCTGTATGTTGCTCACTTTCTTTTCTTCACATGCAAACTATTTTTTTTAATTCAGTTATGAAAGGTTGTTTGATTGTTCTGAAGTTTTATTACTCTGAGTCTAGGAAATGAAAGAAGATTAGGGCAACTGCTCATAAGTCTTAGACAGCTCATATCTTGAGGCTTACGGTTTACTGTTTCTAACTGATAGCTGTATTGATCACAGATACGTGCTCAGAAGGAGCCTGGGTGTGTGAAAAATCTGTGTAATATTGCAGCTTCTCAGCAATGCTCCAATAAACAAACAAGACACTGAACAATGTTTGTCTAAGCATTTCTGCTGTGACCTTTACCAGCAGATGTCAAGGTTATTTTTGATGGATACCAATCAGTTCCTCTCAGGTATCCTAGCAGAGGACCCACAGCTGGAATTCATTACATTATGGACACGATTCGCTTGCATTTTACAGTGGAAAAGTGTCCAAGCACTCATTTTGTTTCAGTTATGAACCATGTGTTTCTTATCCTTTTAAATAACATAGAATATTAAATGTGTATTCTTGTATAATTTTAGATAAATAATTTTACTTACTAAGTTATAAAGTAAAAAAATAACAATAATTGACTTTATCTGATAATTCAGATCTTTTATTTTATATCACATTTTTATTGCATAGTAATGACTTACTATGATCGTCTATTTATTCCATGATTGTGACTTGGTACATTGTAATTTGGAATTTTTATGTCATAATTATTACTTTTTATGTCATTATGATTTGTCATGGTGTGGTGAAAATGAGCTTCTAATAATTTACACTTCAGTGGTCCGAAATAATTTTCATTCACTAATGTTGTCCTCCAATGAGCTTAGGTCATTTACATAACTAAACAGTTTAAGGTTTCAATTATAGTCGATGTGATGGAAACATGCCCTACATGAGCCCCAGCACATGGACCATTGTTAATTAATGAAGTACAAGCAGAACTATGCAAGACACACTAAAACGACCCGAATGACCAATTAAAATCCAGCTCGTGTTGGCAGTGATGACTTTGCTGTATTCATCCCCTCATTACCAGCAAATTTAGCTCTGAAAGCCCAAGCTGATTGGTCTGAAACAGCGTGAGCTTTATTACAGCACCATCTCTGTTTTGCCTGCATCTCTTCTCTCCTCTTCTCTGCAAATGAGTCACCCCGGGCCATCCTGGTGAACGCCGGAGTTTGATTTCTTTTTCTTTTTGTCGCCTCCCTGCATCTTTTGTTCTGTCTTTGTGCTTTCACATCCTTCCCCAATGTTTAATGCAGATAAGACTCTGTTGGAACAATGTGTTGGGCCACAGATGGTCTGTCGGAGGCATTTATTTTCCCTGGATTTGAGGGCAACCGTCTGCTCTGTTTAACTGCGATAAAGAGTTGGTGTATCTTGTGGGGCTTAATTCTGTCTGACAGACTGTCCAACTGCTGACGCCATCAGATTACAAACATTCCTTTTCAGTTTTCACTTAAATACACTTTCAGTTCAAAATCCATTTCTTATTTTGAAAAATCAGCTCACAGTATGTATGAATGACAAAAAAGTACAGTGTGTAATGCTATTTTTTTTTTTAGAAATGTGAAAATTATAACAAAAGATATAGTCCTCAAATTTGTGCTATTGGTTAGACTATTTGGAGTAATGAACCTACCAATGGCTTAAGCATAGAGAAAGCATTTAACATTGAATTATACACTTGCCCTTTAAAGTTTTGATTTCTCTTGAGAGCTTAAATGATTCTAATTAGGAAATCTCAGTGGAACTTATCCTTAACCTAAGTTGACTTAGACCAGTTTGCAGAAATAATTTAGTGCTTATTAGTTCAGCATGACTGTTCACATAATAAGTATATCTACAGATCAAACTGTAATCCAAACATACTTTTTGAACACCAAATTATATATCTAAAATGTTGTCTGGTTTGTCTCCCATTTTATCTCACCCTTTCTGTCACACAGTGCTTGGGACCGTCCCAGCTGAGTGCCAATGCAGGGATCTGGAGCTTGACTGTGACGGTGCTCACTTTAAAGAGGTCCCCACGGTATCCATTAATGTCACCATGATGTAAGTTTCATGGCTTGTGTGTGGAGTGTGCCTGCAGTTTGTTGAGTTTGTTTGACTTCTCGGATTTGCATGAGTTGCCAAGGCCCTCTGGCAGACTGATAAGTTTGCCTTATGTGGCTATATCATTTTTAAAAGGCACTAGTACAGTTTTGGTACTAATATGTACAGTTATTGGTCCATATATATTTGGACACAGGCATATATAAAAAAATAGCTGCTGATCAAAATATATTCAAGTTACAGTTATATCATTTAAAGATTGTGGGCTTAAAGTGAACAGGTGCAGCAGGTAAAAAGGTGGTTCAGACGTGGCCGAGGCTATGCCCGCATGCCTTTTCCTCGATCGCTCTGCTCCCAGGAGGTCTGGTGAGGGAGCGCCGGGACGTGGTCAGTCTACTTCTTGTAGTGCCATTCTGGCCATTTTGAGTATGGTTCTCGAACCTGATTTCTCTCCATCATTGTCATTGCAGCCTACGACGCCCCCCTCGGTGGCCAGTCAATGGGCAAAGACCCCCTAGTAACACATTTCCTCCACAGTGAGCTAAGGATGAGGTCTTTGGCCTGAGAAGCTTATGCTAACTGGTGGATCAGGATGCTATTTCATATCCTATAATGTACATTTTATTTATTGTGCTTTTGTTCAATTACATTTGAGCCCCTGAAAATGGGGGGCTGTGTATAAAATAGGCTTAAATTACAGCTTACATAGGTCCAAATATATTTGAACCTAATCTTTACTAACAAGACCCATTTAGGGAAAGTAAGGTACAAAAAGGTAGCTGTTGTATCTTAGGATGCCTCCTCAATTTTCAGTGACTGAATAACCATTTTTGTCTCCAAAGAGTAGTACATGTGCTTTAGGAAACAAGAGAAGGTTGCATCAAAAAACAAGAAAATACTTAATTGTGTGTGATTTTTTTTTTTAAGCATTGAAAAAAGATAATAGCATTAAAAGGTAATTGTTCCAGCATTATTCTCCACACAGCTTAATTGTGAAGCTTTGCTCTCATTTTTATTCAGTGCCTCATGAAAATCTCTATTCTTCACGCAATAACTGTCTGATATAAACCTAGCAGTTTAATATGTGAATTTGAAATGCATATTTATGTATCAGCTGAAGCCGCATCTTAATTAAGTCCCAATTTCCTGTATTGCTGCTCTGTTTGATTTTCCGCCGTTCATTAGCATGCCACAGTGAAATTCACATCTACCTTTCAGTAATGCGGAGAATCTGACAAGGTGTATTAAATGCAATGTCACTCTCTGACTTCAAGTAGACTCGCTGCATGTCTTCTCTCTAAGGTCTCATGAAAACCATTGCTTTTAAACAGCCTCTCTTTATTAAGTGAAATATAACTTTAGGTTTTTCATAAAGTCAGATATTCCCATGTATTCCTGTGTTTCCTCTTGAATATAGAGTATCACAAAATCAATCAGACCAGAGTCAAAACACATCTCATTTTATATCTGGCGCTAACACAAAACATACATATAGCCTAAATATAAAAATATGAATATGTTTACATGTCATTCCTATGTTTATGAATATGGAACTGGATTAGGTCTATGTTAGAGGGCCATATCAGTTTAAAGTAATTATATCATTGTTTCCATGTTCATCTCATATTTATGCCAATTTGCTGAAGTGCCGTCTGGTAAGTTATAATTAGCTTTGATGCCATATGTTTGTTTAGTAGATCAGTTCCTCAATCAGATGATGGTGGGTGGAACTAATCTTGGTTTTCTGTAGCATAATGAATCTATCTATCTATCTAGAAACATATGGCCACTGTAAAGTGTGCTGACTCTTTTTTGAGATGTATTGAACACTTTGGTAATGTCTCTTTTGTTCATGCTGCAGGTCTCTGCAGAGGAACCGGCTTAGGAAGCTAAATGCTGACATGTTCTTGAAGTACCAGAGCCTTCAAAAGCTGTAAGAGCCTCTCTGCTTCACTAAGCATATCTTCTCTTTGTCATAAGACTTCATGGATGTTGTAATGCTAATCGCAGATGTTCACAAAACGTTGTTTGTTTGCCATCGTTGTGAGAAGTGTGAGGTGTTGAGGGAGATTAAACAATCCCTATGGAATAAAACACTCGCTGCTCTCCACAGGAACTGAGCCAAACACACTTGATAGCGTTCTTTTTTTTTTAGCCTGACAAAAATGGCTCAGTGTTTTTCTTCAGCTGTCGATTTTTTTCGAGTGTGTTTGCATGTCTTAATCTGACATGCTTGTTTGTTGTGAGTGTCATCTGGTTTCGCGTTCAGAAATGCCAGCTGACTCAAACAGAATCAGCCCCAAACTTTTGTCCTCGCTCAAACACTATTCTTGATCTAGTGACAGATACAGGCTTCATTGTACAAACAAACTTAATCTGAGCAATGGAGGAAAAGGAATAAAACAAATAAAAGCAGGAATAGAGGCTACAGAGCATCTTTTGTGGAGCTCAAAATGGTCTAAGCTTTCGATTTTTTTTTAGGTTTAATCACATCGTTGTTGGATATCAATATGGATAGGCTACAAAAAATGTTTTTGGCTGTGCAGTAAGGTTTAGATGTGGAGAGAATGACTAGTCAATAGAACAGTGAATGTAACTATATTTTAACACCTAAAATGTAACTAGTGCCTTTTTTCTTTCTTCATTCCTTTTTTTCTTCCTTATATTGTTGCTCTGACTGTTCGAAGTACTTTTTTGTTCCTTTTTATACGTTTTCTAAGGTTTTTGCTTAGTCAAGAATATTTTATAAATAGTGAGAATTTGACCTTAAAATAAAGTGTGACCTAAATAAATAAGTGCTACCTAAGGCCCATTTTTAAATGTAGGCCAGTATAAAAAGCAAGAGCAGCACTGTTTTTAAAGCTCTTCTGCTCTTCGGGAACATAATTATACATTAACATTTTGTGTTATTTCTTTTTCTTTTACTGCTTTTTAATGCTTCCTGTAATTTATTTCAGGTATCTCCAGCACAACCGAATTAAAGCAGTGCACCCGCATGCTTTCAGAGGCCTTTACAATCTGACGAGACTGTGAGTCAGCAGACGTCTCTATTGTCTTTTAAAAGCTGGTGAAACTTTCATCAGCCTCATTTTGTAAGAGTGACGAACGGGCTCGCAGTGAACGATAGATATTTCAGTTCGCTTTTTTTCTTTAGGCGAAATGCTTTTTAAATGCTTTTGACTACACGCAGACAGCTGTAATGTCTAATTTTCTCAGGTATCTCAGTTATAATCGAATCACCACCCTGCTTCCCGACGTGTTCCAGGATTTGCACAAACTAGAATGGCTGTAAGTATTTCTTGTCATTCTCCCATGTCAGCTAAATGAAGAGAGGTTTCAGTCACTGAGGATCTGCTTTAAAGAAACACGAGTGATTGAACTTCCATCACACTTTTAATGGAATGCCATTGAATTGTGGTTCATAACCCTTATGCATAAATAAGTATTAGTTTCCGCAGAACAAATACTGGTCAAAGCACTTCAGTTCTTGAAGCTTCAGTGTTTTTAATGAGCTTCTCCTTTTTTTTTGTCCTGAAGGATTCTGGAGAACAACAATATTCATCACATCTCCTCTTTGACCTTCTCTGGTTTGCGCTCCCTTGTGCTTCTGTGAGTTTCAGCCTGTTGCTATTTTGGTGACTCATCTTCTGTCTTTCAAATGTAAATCTTATATATTTAACCAATGCATAGGAGCTATCCTCTAAACCTTCTTTGTATTCATTTATTTATTTATTTTCAAAATCTGTTGCACTGGTTCTTTGTCTTATAAAGCTTCTGCGTTTCAGAGTGTTGTTGAACAATGCTCTCACAAAGCTGGATGACATTTGCCTGGAGATGCCACGATTAAATTGGCTGTAAGTTTGAATGCGTGCCATTCCATGGTTGGAGCTTTTAAAAAGCACTCTAAAGCATACATTACCAACAACAACAACAACAACAGCAAAAGTGTGAATAAATCTATATTTACACTTTGTTTTAATATAAAATGATTTGCATTTCTAGTAATCTGATGGTAATCAATAAGTAGAAATGATATGATCTTTTCCAACTACATTTTCAATACACCCAGTTGTTTCTATTTCTGTTTGCAGAGACATTGAGGGAAACAAGATGGAAACTGTAGGAAATGTGACCTTCAGGTCCTGTAACATGTTAACAGTGCTGTGAGTATTCTTACCCCTCTGTAAAAGCTGTACAAAACCACCTTCTTCTTCTTCTTCTTCTTCTTCTTCTTCTTCTTCTTCTTCTTCTTCTTCTTCTTCTTCTTCTTCTTCTTCCTGTTGATGACCCCACTGTGCATTGCAAATGTATTCCAATATTTACAAAAATACTGACCTAACCAAATCTAACATTCACAGACATTTACATACAGTATATTTAATCCACAATCCATCTACATATATTAGGGCTAAAGTATCTGGAGATGAATCATGGATTGATATATGTAAATGTTACATGCTAACAGTAAAAATATTTTCTGAGACCTAGGATAAATTGAATCTAATGCTCAATTTTTTTCCGGTTTCTCTTTTCTATGCTTTTCCCCACCAATGGTTATAAATATGCCAGATGAACAATTTTTTATTAGCATATAATTTATTGCAATACAAAAAAATCATAATGTTATTATTGTTTCACATACCTATATTTAAAGGGGGCTTTTAGGTTAGTTGTAACCTATGTGCATAGCTGAGGACCTTTTTGCAAAAAAATAGGTCTACATATTTTTAGAGAAAGCAGTTCATTTTGGAACTTATTTCAAGGAACATGGAAACATTTACACATTAAAAGAGAGGACTTCCGTTATGAATGTAATGCTATATTGCTCTAATTATTATAATTTCACTGATTATATGCAAGAGTGACTCTGTTGATTAGAGGTCAGATAGAAATTTTTCTGTTTTTGTTCTCATAGTAATGGACATTTCATTGTTGTGTACAATACCATATTTCAACAGGTGTGAAATACTTTTAGTAATTTTACCTGATTACTGTATTTAAGTGTTATTTTGGGCTACTTTACTGAAGTGCAAATTTAACTGACAACAGTCAGTTTAAAAAAAAACATACTTGCTACTCAAGTAATCAAATTGAGATGTGTATGTTAGCTGAATGCACAAGACTGATCACAAATAAAATCAGTGATGAAACTTATATACATATAATTGTTTCAGTTATCTTTACCTTAAACCTTTCATTTTGTTCACGTGAAGAATGAAAGTCATACATCTAGGATAACATGAAAGTGTAAAGGATGGAGTATCCCTTTAAGTGCTGTACGCTTTGTTTCTCTGTGCTGCATTTATTTGATGTTATATACACCAGATAGATGTTTTTGATCTGTGCCTTTTTTTTTCCTTTAACCCCTTTAACCAATCTTTTATAAATGATGACTGTGTGGCAATATATTTTATACAGTTTATTTCACTTCGCATTGATACAATGATTCGATATGACAAGACAAGATCCCCCTCGTATGTTTTTATTTTCTCTTTTTCTGCTCATTTGAATATAAGTATACAAGTACTTTTTCCACCCCTTGGTTTTTACTGCACTCTTCTGAAACAGTCAACGTGTTTCTGTCCATCAGGATAAATGTTTGTTTGTTTTTGTTTTTTGTAGGGTCCTCCAGCGGAACCGCATTAGTTACATCCACGAGCAGGCTTTCTCTCTGCTTCGTAAACTGGGCGAGCTGTAAGTTCTCAGGCATTCCCATTCCAATTTTAAATGTTTGCCAAAATAATCACCACAAAGTGTTCTCTGGAGTTTAGTCGTGACCCATTTCTGTTCTATTTTTGAGAAGCTAAGCAAAAAAAAAAAAAAATATGTAAATAAAATAAAAATAAATCCTTCTTGCGTGGATCAATTTCAAAGTCTGGTTTGGTCTTACTGCTACTCAGCTCGACCAGTTACGGGGCATCAGTCATCAAAGTGTTTGGCATCAGACTGCCTTGCTCATCACTTCTGTCAACAGATGCCTGTTTGAAAGGCAAAAGGCATGAATATTTTCTCTCTCCGTAGGGATTTGTCCAGTAACAGAATCGAAGCAATCCCTCCTGATCTTTTCATCAATCTCAGAGACCTGCTTCAGCTGTGAGTCTTCCATTAAGATGCGCATTGCAAAAAAACCCAAACTGCTTCTAATGGCTGTATTTCAGGGGGCACGTGCTGGGGTTTATTTTTAGCCTAATATGACTGTGTTACAGTTCGTTTCCAGGTTAAAGACTCATGGAATAAACCTATTAATAACTGAGCTCTAGTTTTGGTAACACTTTATAATACAGGTGCACTAATAATCATTAATTCATTCTTAACTAATGCACAGATAGTTATGAGTCAAAGGAAGAATGAAGCCATTTATTAATGATTACTACATCAGCAACTAATAAAGAGCCTATATGATTAATAGATTAAGTGATACATCAATTGCTATTAATTAAATGTGTCATCATGTATTCTTTCCTTAATAACATACAGTATTAACTAATAATGCATGTAATATGTAATTACATTGAAAAGGTCATGCTTGATAAGGCTGCGATAAGGCTTGATTATCTGTGCATTAGTAAAGAATGAATTGATGCATAACAATGCACTCATATTGTAAAGTCTTATCAGTTTTTGATATTGTTTTTATGATTTTTGATATTGTATGATATTAATCAGACTTGAGCCCTGTGTATTGAGCAGCATGTAAGAATGACAGTGAAGATTATGCAGTAGATGCGGAAAATCTAGCTTTTTCAATTATTATTTTTTTCATCCTTTCAGAAATAATAAACGAAATAATACAATAAAAAGTATATTTTTTATAGTTTTGTTGGCTACAACAAATCAGACAGTTTGTCATCACCTTTATGCATGATACACCTTTATGTACTATTATGAGGGTTTTATATTTCATATATTTGATAAAATGTGTTTTCATTTCTATACTGTCAGTTATGTTATTATGTTATTAACATTCACAGACAAAGTGCCTCTGCGCTGCTCATAACTTTGACATTAGTGATATATTTTGCCTCCTATTTGTCTGCAGGAATATTTCATATAACCCTATCACGGATCTGCGTGTGGATCACTTTGACAAGCTGCATAAGTTAAAGTCACTGTAAGTCTCTTCATAATTTCCAGAAGCTGAAATAATGTAATCGGTAAGAAGTATGTTTTAAAGACGTTGTTATCCATATTGTAAACTTTCCACATTAAATATTGTGAATAGTTTTTTTATACCACACAAATTCACACAAGACACCACAGAAATAGCTTGTAATTTCAGTAATGTTCAGCGCAGCACAATGGTCCTACCCAAACTTTCACGCCGTGAACATTGTCTTCTCCACTGCTCCACAGACGGAAAACAATCTGCTTTTAGGTCATACTTCAAAGACTTTCAGAGAGCATCTTGGGCACAAAACTGCATATTTGTAAGATAAGGAAAAGGGAAAAGAGGGCTAACGCATTGTAAAGTGAATACTGAAATGCTAATGATGGTGGTTTTCTAAAGAGCGACCCCTGAGAGAAAGCTTTTTGTGTCACAGGAGCATTGAGGGAATCGAAATTGGGAACATTCACAGAAAAATGTTTGAACCTCTCAAGAACCTGACTCACATGTGAGTGCTTCTTTTTGAAAGTTTTGATAACGAAACACTTCTGCTTGCTCAGTTTCTGAAACTGAATTCAAATCTCTGTTTGAAGCCCATTGAGAATAATATATATATATTTTTTATGTTGAATAATGAAGTGTTGAGATTGATGTTTGAGATATTGCCTGACAGCTGAAATATCTACAATTATTTGTACTTTAAAACATAAACCAAATGACAGCAGACCAAATGCAGACAATTTGTAATGTTTTCTCTCTGGAAAATCCTCATTTAAAAAAGATAAAGGTAGTTCTCATTCCAAAAATTGACTACAATAATTTATATTTTATTAATTATTGATGGCAATAGTTTTTCTCCATGACCTGGTATAGTAATTGTAAATATTCACCTGAAAACATCAAAACGCAAACAAAAAAAACAATAAATAAGGGTGTCTGGAAACAATACTGGAGTGTATACAATTCCCTTTTCAATCTTTTCGGATACTTGAAGACCCAATATTGTGTCTTTCTGCTTTGCATGTCTTGCAGTATATAATTCACACTATGAAAAATAAGAACACTCTATGAAAAAAGCAATTTACAATATTTCCTCTCAGGTAGAGACTAAGAGTGTGCTTTTTTCGTTGACAAAGCATTAGTGAAATTAGTGTTATTTTAATAAAGATTGATAGATGATAGCTATGTTAAATGATAGATAGACCCATTTACTTTTAGAAAATAATGATTACATGTTGTGTGTGCAATTCAGTGATTTATTAAAATTAATTGAAAAAGTATCTGTAAAATATTCACTTATTCACTATTTTCTGTATGTATCTTTTTAACTCAGTATTATAATATAAGCATTTTCTTTTCAAATACACTTCTAATAATAAATATTGATCAGCTTATAAACGCAAAATTAAAATATTATTGAGCATAAGGATATTTTAATTGCATTGCAAAGAAGGAGAGAAGAGTGTTTTGAAAAAGAGAAGAACTGTTCACAAATCTGTTGCTTATTTGGTAACACTTTCCAGTACGTTTTCATCTTTAAACGTTAGCATGAACTAACAATGCTTTATTAATCTATAATGTTAATCTCAACACGTGTTAATATTAGTAACTTAATGCACGAGCCAATATTAACAGATATAGATACATTAAATAATCTATAAACAAACAAATCAGTGTATCAATAATCAATAATCTTTTTGTTTTTAGGCATATCAAACACGACGATGATCTGATTATGTTTTTCTTTTGTGCTTCATCCTTTTTTTCAGCTACTTCAAAAAGTTTCAGTATTGTGGCTATGCGCCTCACGTCCGCAGCTGCAAGCCCAATACCGACGGCATCTCATCTTTCGAGGACCTTTTGGCCAACATCGTGCTGCGCGTCTTCGTCTGGGTTGTCTCGGCAACGACATGCTTCGGCAACATCTTTGTGATCTGCATGCGATCCTACATTCGCTCTGAAAACAAGCTCCATGCCATGTGCATCATCTCTTTATGCTGTAAGA
Source organism: Puntigrus tetrazona (assembly GCF_018831695.1). NCBI lineage: Eukaryota > Metazoa > Chordata > Actinopteri > Cypriniformes > Cyprinidae > Puntigrus > Puntigrus tetrazona. The sequence goes on from NC_056712.1 coordinate 13,755,833, forward strand.
TGATTTTTGCATCTAGAGGTATTTAAAAGTGATACTAAGCGTGTCGGAATTAATTCGGGGAGCGCTGTATGCTGTGTTGGAGATCATCCCCTTGTGGCCAAAGCAATTTTACACACAATTAGTCGCATGCAACTTTCTGCGCATTCTTTGTTGTTGTATTTCTCTACCTCTAGCATTGCTCAAAATACAGTATTATTTAACCTGTCGTGAATATATTTAAAAATGCTTTGTGTGCTTTAACCAGAAGCTTTTACGCTAGAATGAGAGGGGGAAAAAAATGATTGCAGTCGTGGAAGTTGTCCTAGTTCGGCAAGGCAATGGTGCCTTCTGGAGAAACAGACTGATAGCCTGAAGGCAGCTCATAGCTGGCCAGCGTCATTCAGAGCCTGTGTTTACCTGACACTGTTCACGCTTGACTGAAGTGCAGCCATTTTTTATGCATTTTATCGCATGAAATTCACCACTTCCTGTAAACTAACCATCGCTGCACAAAGAAAATGATGTTTGTGTAACACTTTTCCTAATTCATGTTGTACACACTTTAGCCTGCTCCCAATAGAAGCAGCAACCTATGAAACGGAAAGCAGTCCTTTGATTTCTGCTCTTTGATATGGGCTGAGGAAGGGGGAAATCAAAGTTGTGCACTGGGCATCTGTATGCTCCGGAGAGCACTGCCGGGAGCAATTCAGATGAATGGAAGCTCATTCAGAATACATGGAAATCAATGGCTTAGAGAGTCCTCTTTGAAGTTTAGATTTCACACTTAGATGTAGGTACATTTACAGTTTGTTTTTACGTTTACATTTCACTTGCTAACATGATGCACACGTTAACCAGTTTTTTATGAATAAGAATGAAAAACAGGTAAAGTGGGTTATATTATTATATCAACTGAATAAATAAGCTTTCCATTGAATAAGGATATGATATTAGTATAAATACAACTTTTAAAAATCTGGAATTTGAGGGTGCAAAAAAAAGAAATCCCCTTTAAAAGTCCTTAACTATGCATATTACTAATCAGAAATTAAGTTCTGATGTTTTTACAGTAGGGAATGTGCAAAATATCTTCATAGAAAACGAAGATATTCATACCCCAATAATTTTTGGAAGAAAAATCAATCGTTTATAGTACATGTGTCTATCATATGAAATGGGTCTATTAAAACATTTCTCGAGAAACTTAACTATAACTTACCCACTGAGCTGTTCCTGTAAAATGTATATTTGTAACACTTTGTATATCATATTGATCCACCATCTGCCTCAGGCATGGAAAGCTCATGCTGAGTCTTACACCATGTTTTAAATGCTTCACAATTACCCAGCAGCTGATCGTGCCTAAATTGCTCAATATTGTTGTCTGTGGCTGTGTTAGTCATGGGTAAAGTTTTTCGGTTAAAAGTCTATGGGTGAGAAATGCTCTCAATTTTGGGGCACCTGCAGGGGGGAAATGGGTCAGATGAGGAAAGTGGCTGGTAATAAAGGCTTTTTGATTTTCAGCCTGCTGTCAGTTTTCATCAAGAGTTTTTTCCTATACATAGTTGAAGCGAGCTGTGCAGCGAAAATACTTAAATAAGACTGAAGGTTTTCTACATTTGAAGTTCTAACATCTTCAACTATATTTAAAATAACTATAACATATTTATCGCGTGTAACATCTAAAATGATGCGCTGAACTCATCTACATTTGTCCAGTTTACAAGCTCTTTCTCTGCTAAACAGGTGCAGACGGTCTGATGGGTGTCTACCTCTTCATGATAGGCTTGTATGACCTAAAGTTTCGGGGCGAGTATAATCGTCACGCTCAGGCCTGGATGGACAGTGTACCCTGTCAGGTGATTGGATCTCTAGCCATGCTCTCAACCGAGGTGTCAGTTCTGCTTCTCACCTACCTGACCCTGGAGAAATACATCTGCATCGTCTACCCGTTCCGGTACCTGACCCCCGGCCGCAGACGCACTGTTACTATTTTGGTGGTCATCTGGATCTTGGGCTTTGTCATTGCCTTTCTGCCTCTCGTCTGTAAAGGAGTTTTCAGAAACTTCTATGGAACCAATGGCGTGTGTTTTCCTTTGCATTCTGAACAGCCAGAGACTCTCGGAGCACAAATCTACTCCATTGTGATCTTTCTGGGTATGTGAAAAATCTCTTTGTGTTCAAAAGATGTTCTATTAGATGATAGCGCACAATAGCTGGGTTCTGGCCTTAAAAATCCCAGTCATTTCCTCCATAGAGAAATATATTTTTAATGTTCTCTATAAATCATTTATGAAAGATCTACCATAAGCTCTGAGGTAATGGTATGTGCATTTATTGAAGCCACCATTCAGAGTCATTTTAACATTTCAAAACTGTTGTCATAATCCCTCAGCTGTGTGTGTGTGTGATATTTATTTTATATTTACTTCAGAAAACATTCTAATATTCTGACTTATTGCTCAAGAAACATTTTGCATTATTGTCAGTGATGAAAACAGTTATGCTGCTTTTTTTGAAACTGGATTGTTTGTTGAATAAAACAGAAAAGAAAACAGTTTGGTAACACTTTAGAATAGGTAACACTTGCTGCTTGTTGTTAAGATTAGGTATTGGTTAGGATTAGGGATGTAGAATAAGGTCATATAGTCATAAGGCATTAATATGTGCTTAGTTAGCACTAAAAATGGCTAATGTTCTAATAATATGCATAGTAATAAGCAAGTAATAGGTATAACCATAAAATAAATTGTTACCAAAAATCTTTTTGCCTTTTAAATTATAGAAATTTCTTTCAGTAGTGTTGCCATTCATATCAGAACTGATTGGTTAGGTTCTGATTCCCTATGGAGAAGATCAATAGACAAAACGCACATCTAGAACAGAGACAGATGAAAAAGTGGTCTGTCAATGCTGCACTCAGTTTTTAAGACATTTGAGACATCATAATTTCCTCTATTAAAGCTTACTTTTGTTTGCTAGCTTTCCTGTCCTTACAGCAGTCCTTACAGAGTTATTTTGTTCCTGGTTAAGAAATTGTTCCCTCTGTGAATGCTCAATTTGTTTGTGCGATAGAGGTCACATCCCAGGGTCTAGGTTTAGATTGGAAAAGAGAACTAAGGGCACTGGCATTATTAACAGAGCACCGAAAAAATGCGGTGGCTTCAAGCAAGACCAATCATCTCAACAATAATCTTAATCTTTTTTGACCTGAAAGGTATTTAAAGTGCACTGTTGTGGTGCTTATGTTTTGTATTGAGGTCATCTCAACCGTTGAGGTCTGCATTGATGAATGCTTTTCACCGTTATATATCACGTCAAATACATATCCTGTTTCCAAACAGGTCTCAATCTGGTGGCCTTCCTCATCATCGTGCTGTCTTATGGAAGCATGTTTTACAATATCCAGAGAACAGGAACTCAGACGACCAAATACAGCAACCACATTAAGAAAGAGCTGACCATTGCCAAACGCTTCTTCTCCATTGTCATCACCGATTCGCTCTGCTGGATTCCTATTTTCATACTCAAAATTCTTTCACTGATGGAAGTCGAAATCCCTGGTAAGTGCATTACGGGCCATTTAAAGTCTGAGGGCCATAGGTTTCTTCAAGATAAGTCTAATTTTGAGCTGAAATAATGTTTTTATCAGCTACAGTAATTTATCATTCTGTTTTATTTCAGTGTCTAGTGAAACGGTTAAAATAGACTAAATGTTAATATAATATGAAGAGTTTTACTTTTTACTCCTTAGGAATTCTAGCTAGTTAGTACTCTCACTCATGTACAGACGGTGTATTTCATTGCAATAAATGAGGACTAGAGCTTTTAAGTTTCAAATATGGCACAAAAGCACCATAAAACACCGTATTCCAAGTCATCCAAAGTTATGACTTACAGCTTTGCTCAGGAAACTGCAAAAGTTGTCATTTATTAATGATCTTTCCTTCCAGTGAGCAGCTACCTGCTGAAACTGGATTGAGTCAGATTTTGCAAACTGATTCACTGAAAAAAATGACTTGGCTTTTAAAGACTAGTCATGTGGGCTTTTTCTAAAAAATGTAACACTTTAAAATAGGGAACAATTATTCACATTTAACAATGACTTTTTTTCCTCAATAACTTCCTAATTTGCTGCTTATTAGTGGTTAGTAAGGTAGTTGTTAAGTTTAGGTATTAGGTAGGATTAAGGATGCAGAATAAAATGTTCAAATCACCTTTTGTGTGTCAGTAAAGAAAGAAGGTCATACAGGTTTTGAGAGTAAACAATGATAAAATTGTAATTTTGGGTTAAGCTGTGCTTTCAGTATATTTTCAAAAACCTTTTTAAAAAAAATTATCTCGCTCTAACAATTTCATGAATTATTCATATATTTATACATTTGGAATAGATTTTTTTAGCATTTGAATCGTGATTTGTTTGTGAAATCATTCATACATAGATTTCGTGCACAAATCCATATCTGTTTGTGCAGTGAACGAGACCCATTGAATGCTCTTTCTATCCGCATAATATTCAGCAATGGCTAGGAAAATGACACTGTGCTTCATTATGATGTCTGAACCCAAACTATATTTTTCTAGGACATTTCACTAAAAGACTGTAGTTTTTGTTCCCATCCTCTGTTGGAATATTTCTAGAGATAATTAACGGGCAGTTGAGAGGTCCAAAATGATTTTTAAAAGAAAAGCAATCAGCAAAAATGACATGGTATTCCAACTCTCAATGCATAATTTTCCCCCCATTACTCTCTGCAGGAACCATCAGCTCATGGGTTGTTATCTTCATTCTGCCCATCAACAGCGCTCTTAACCCCATCTTGTACACGCTGACCACGCGGCCCTTCAAAGAGACACTGCTGCAGGTGTGGTCCAACTACAGACAGCGAAGACCGCTCCTCAGCAGCCACCCGCCTCATCTGCCTTCCTTTACGTGGCAGGAAATGTGGCCTCTGCAAGAAAACAGCCAAACCCTTTGCTCACCGGACTACCTGGCGCATCCGTCCGAAATGTCTAACACCACCCAGCTGCTGCCCGTGGAGGGGTCGAACGGGACATGAGGGGGTCTGATGGTGTCCTGCCGTCAGCATCACCTCATGCCTCACAGCCATGGACTCTGGAAGGACATGCATTTTTTGTGGATGTCTACATGCGTGTCTTCACTCAAAACAGGGATAATAATCATGCACCTCATATAACGACTGTTTACCATCGTGAGTGTGTGTTTGTTTGGGAGGAGAATTAGGAGAATGGCACAAAAAATAAAAATGAAAACAAAGACACAGATGTCTGCAAACCCTGCTGAAAAGATCTGCTGGTTTATGCTGATTTTTGCTGGTCAGTGGTTTACCAAAGGAAAGCTTCTGGTTCAGAGGATTGCCTAAATATTACAGTCCTGTCATCATTTCATCCACCATCACGTCCTTGAGCAGAATACAAAAAAATATTTTATTTTAAGTACTGTTTTTCTCCATACAGTGAATGTCAGTCGGGGCAAAAACAACATAATTACTCTGAATTACATAACAAAAATAACATTTATTTAGAATCCATTTTCGTATGATAAACAACTTGTGATTCTATCTCTGCAACAACAGCAGCTCAAAAAACTGAGATCGAAAAAATTTCACTATATAAAATATCTTAACAGCTGATATGCATTTTAACTTCGCATCACTACAATATTTAGAAATAGCTGATTCCAGGCACGTTGAAGGTTTGAATTGGTTTGTGGATGCAAAACAACACAGAGTATCTGAGAGAAAAAATGTCTGGCAGAGGGAGAGAAATAGTTGGATCAGATAAAGAGACAAAAGGATGTAGAGGAGAGGAGTAAGTATGTATGCTGGATTGTGCATCTTTTATGTTTGTTTGCTTTTCCCTTACTCATATGAAACCTATGAAAGCTGATTTCTGCTGTGAAATTGTGCAGAGAAATTGTGACTTTTCTAATAAGTAATTCTGTTTTTGATGTTGGCAAGAAAGAACACCTTCAACGCTTTAAAATGACGATTTTGAATCAGGTTTGCAGTGTTTGATACAGTTAGTATATGTAGGAAAAGGTATTCAGCATTTTTAAATGTAGAGTTTGTATTTATTTACCAAAATGTGGTTTGGGGCAAAAAATGTATGATTTGACTAATTGTGTGATGTGTTGCTTTAGAGTTAAATGTAATATGCTAGAAATATACTATTGATACTACATAAACTTGAAAAAAGCCTTAAAATCTAAAAGTCAGTTTTTAGAATTGTTTGCAAACACATTATAAATGTTAAAAATGCATTGCTGAATCGTGTTGCAAAGACTGAACTATATAATAGTCAGTGGTGGAGTTACGAGTTAATACCGCTAAACAGTTTTTCACCATCTTCGTGATCAGGATTTATTGGGCGGGTTTAAATCAGAGCTCGGTGACGCAATGGAGCCACAGAGCACCGGTGATTCCGTTACCGTTAGATACCACAGATTGCTATCTAGCTATGCCTCCTCACGTTACGTGGTTGCTATAATTTACAAAACAGCTAAGCGTGATCTCCTTATTTAAATCAAGCTGCTTGAGGAAGACAGTTGAGAGAGACGGCGGCTTTGCCCTTAGTGGGCGTGGTTTCAGCGTTGCACGTGGACACGCCCCCAGTGTTTGAGAGCAGAGATGACGGCAAATTTTTTCAACATTTTTTTTATACCTCATTTTACTTCAGGCTTTTTTTAGCATTCAGATTTGACTGGGTAGTTAACAACACATCTTCTGTGGTGTGAAAAACACATTTAATAGACCTTAAACTGACTTTAAGCTTCAAGGATAGAACATCTGGTTCATTTGTACATAAGAGTGACAGAATCTTTATTTTAAGAAAACTGGCATCAGCACACCAGCATCCTAAAGACAACACGCGGTAGTGCCCAGCAAAGCTGATCTTTTCAGCAGGGATATAACAGGACAATTCACTTGATTGTATTGTATTGATAAGCCACTGATCAGGCTCGATTAGTTTGTTTATCAGTTTGAAATGACAGGCAAAATTTAGATATGGCTGAATAATAAAAGTGTTTTACCATCAGTCTGTGTTACACATTTGATTTTTGCCCGTTTGTTGTATTGATTGACATCTTGTCTTTTGTGCTAGTACCGGTGTGCAGCTATTCAGTGTTTATGTGTTTCTTGTCCAAATGGAAATGTGTGTAGCATGTTAATACTTGCTGCTTTTTTTGTAAAAAATGTACATATATATTGTATAAAATTATTTTTATCTAGCCAAACTGGTTCAAGCATCATTCAGGGTTTTAACAGATGGTTTCCATGAGAAATATCATTCCATATAGAGTAAGGTGTAAAGGCAGGAGGTATAGGCCGTTGTTTTAATAAGAGATATCTGTAAGTCATTTTAATTGTCTTTCTATTTCAAAACCACAGGAGGAGCAAAATGTCCATCCAGTGTTGCCTTTTTTATTATTATTCTTGAATCATCAGAAGGACTATGTTTAGCATTTTTTATGGAAATACCCCACTGTACAAATAGAAAACCGTACATCATTTATTTCATTTGAATGTTTTAGTCTGAAACTGTCTGCTTGGTATCTTCTTTCAGGGAGCAATATATAAATATAGTGGGATGAATCTCGCACATGTTAATGAGCATGAGCATATTGTCTATATATAATCCTCAAACAATAAATAAAATAAAATATAAGTATTCATTTTACATCAAAAAATGTAAAGGTCCTAAATATCTCTAATCACTCTAATCTCTAATCTCTAAGCTCTAATCACTGTAGTGCAAACAAATGTCTTTATGCACTTTATGATCATAAAATATGCAACCAGTCTACCAAATGATAAGATACGATTTTTATGTTTTTTTTATGTTTTTTATGTTTCTCCTCTACTCATTAAGCTTGCATTTTTTTTACAGTAAAAAAAAAACATTTAATTTGAATAGATTTATAATGTAATTTATTAATTTGAATTAAATATTTAGTAGTTATTTTAAATAATACAAATATTTCACAATATGACTGTTTTTGCAGAACGGGATTCTTTAAAAAACATTAAAAATCTTACAGTTCAAAAACTTTTGACTGGTAGCGTATGCTTGTCTTTATGCAATGTCATATCACAGTATTGCTTTTATTTTTTCATTTCATTTGAAATTTGACCCGACATGTTTTTTGGGAGATTCACCCAGCTACAAATACCAATTGATATAACAACCTCTGAGCATGCAAGGCTTTTATGTCGGTCGACTCCATTTTAGGGACCCATTTATAAAGAGCTGTGAACTAATTATTAATGACACTCTCATAGCACTCCTCTCTTACATCTGAAAGATTATCATTTACAACTGTGACCGCTAAGCGAAAAATTCTAATTGTTTTGTGACCCTGTCAGCTCACTAAAAAAAAAAAGAGGATATTTTCATGTTTTGTGACATGTTATTTTCAGAGATTCCCTGTACTTTTGTGAATGTAAAGATAAAAAATAAAAACTAATTTTTCAAACAAATGTTTTATTTCAGTGTTTGAATACTATGGTTTCATAGCTCACTGTATCAGTAGGTGTTGATGTATTGCTTCACACCAAGCACACCTGTGTAACTAAATTTAAGTGAAGCTCCAGTGATTCACATGTGGCAGAATGTTCTGTACTATAGGTGTGAAGACATATGACGTTATAAGGATGTAAATCACTCATACATACGGCAATATTTTTAGTACTTTAATACATTTCTCTCACATGCATTCTGTGCTATTTACTGATCATTGCTTTAATTAAAACAAATGCTCCATTAACAGCCACACATAACCAGTTTGTTACAAACCAGAAAGTCATCTCAGACACGGTTCTGGTTTTTTGAACACGTCTGACTGAAAATGCAAGCCGGATCAAACCAGATGCACACATTTATACAGAAAAAAAAGAAAAGGAAAAATTGGAGCCTAAACAGAGAATAGGCCTATAAATAGGTCAGCCACACTCTGTGACTGACCTGGACTGGAAGTGTCTTGACCATGAAGCCTGTGTTGGCATGGAGACGGGCACATGAATTAGGTGACCCTATTGCACACTAATTATGGGTGAACCTTATGAAATCTGTCAAGAACAGTTAGAACAGGTTAGTAAGTTTTTCTTACTAACCTGCCTTTATATTTTACATATTTCATTTTCGCATAAGAACATATTTCGGAAATTTCTACATATTCACGAGGAAATTACTTTGGTCTTTCAACCTATAAGAAAAAAGAATACCTTAAACCTTTAAATCTGATAAAGAAGCCTAAACTGAAAATCACCCCACACTATTAACCAGTACACACTCACTCTCAATCAATTAATCAGTCAAAAAATACATAAACTCTGCATTTCTGAGTCATTGTACAAAACGGTTGCTATGTGGGTCCGCAACATTCAATGAGATGCATAAGGCAAAAAAAAGTCCCAAAATGTGTTTCCAAAAATTTATATTATTTATGCAAGTTTTTTTTTTTTAAATGTGTAATTTTTTGTGATGTGTGTGTCCCTCACTTTTGTTTTAGCTATTGTTGTTTTTATGGACGCCAACAAAAGCGTGAAGCACCACGTGGATGCCTCTAACGAGAACACACGTGACGCGATATAAATATAAAATAGAGAGAACTCAACGTTTTTAGAGCAACGCAAAAGTTTTGTGAGAGAACGTAAAAGATTTATAAAAACAAACCCACCCCCAATTTTTTTAAACCATCATGTCCCTTGAGGGGCCCCCGTGAAAGTATGTTTTATTGTGACACAATGGTAAGGTGCAACCCTTGCAATGGAGTGGTTCGGCAGACAGACCTGCCTCCATCATGGCTCCATTAAGCACTGCTGAGAGATATGCATGTTGGGATACTGATCCTGAGAGGATAAATGAATATCTAGAGCAGGAGTGTCTCAGTTCCAGGAAACTCAGATGTGTAGAGATTAGTTCTAACTCTGCTCCATCGCACAAAGAAGCAGGCCAATTAATGTTAAGTAATTGTTTATTGTATATGACTTGTGACCCCGTGCCAAGGTCATTTTGTTAAACATTTGAAAGAAAATTACATTTATATATATATTAATGCTAAATGATGTCCCTGCTGTGTGGACTAATCCAATAGATATATTTTAAGCAAGTTTGATTAAAAATGTAAGATTAAAAAAATCATTAAATTAAATACTTTCTATTGAAAAAACAAAACAAAAAACAAGCAATATTATTAAGGATTTTGTGCCTGAGTTAGGAAAACAAGTTTTTGGAGGATTAATGTGTCTTTCAAGTTGTTGGGGTTTTTGTTTGTGAAAATTTAGAAAGCTGCAAACTGTCCATGGTGCAATACTAATATTGTTGAGCTCTTTAACTTATTTCCTTGTTCTTCTTTTTTAAGTCGCTTTACATAAACGTAAAGCGTATCCTCGTCCCTATTATTTTATTTTGTATTAATTTATTTTAGTAATTGCCCGATTGTGTCCAGTCCCTAATCCAAGATTGCAGAGCGTCCCCTATAGCCGAAAGTAAATATTGTCCCTGACAGCTAAACTGAATGACAGACACCATTCGCTATCCAGAACACCGGATAACTCTTATCCATATGAGATGAAGGTCAGCAGCCACTCGCAGGTTTTTTTTTTTCTTCCCGTCGCGTTTTTGTGACGTCGCTCTGAGCTGCGCAACAGACACGCTTGAGTTTGTTATGACACTTATTTTGTAACAGAGTAAACCGGGGGTATATTTGTTTGTCCACGCTCAACCTGGAAAAGCACTTGACCAGACACAGTCGCACATTCAGATCCATAGATGTTTCCAGCCTGTAGATACTCCCTCCAAGGTACTGTCACACTTTCACTGTCGTGTAGCCCCACGCTAACCAGACGTGGTAAACCTTTGATTCTGCAAACCTGAGAGCCTGTATGCCGTCCTGTTAAGTTGTTATTAACCACGTTTGCACCGGACATGTCGTATATTATGTGTTTAACTGTAGGTTTATCCGTCTAGTTAGCTAACAAAACCCTGCAGCTGTTCAGTCTCAGTGAAAGTAGGGTAAAGGTCACTCGAATATCGGTCAGAGTGCATGTGTCCTTGTATCTGAGAGATGAACACTTAAAACGCGTTTTTTTAGCATTAAATATAAACATAACGCTTATATTGTTAAGCAAACAAATACTGATTTAATTATTTCCTTAGTTGGCCTACTATTTAAGGGAGGATTTTGTAACAGCTTAACCTGTTATATAAAGTTAATCCATTTAGTTTGGAACAACTTTATTGATATGCTTACACATGAACAATAGATGGTGTCTACAAACAAGGTCTGTTTGTAATGCTAAACTGTTTGTTATCTGATATGAAGTTAATATGTAACTGTGTGAGAAAGGTCTTGTCCAGTTTTGTCTGTGACCTAACTGTTTTATTTGTGTTTTTGCAGCACGGAGGTGTATACATGCATTGAAGGCGGTTCAAGCGGAGCATGTCTCTCCTCAGGTGTACTCCACACGGAGTTCCTCCACTGTGCCACGAATCACCACACATTACACGTTGTACCCCAGAGATAAGGACCCACGATGGGAAGGTCAGTTATGTGCTGCATTGTTACTTCCTTCCCTTTATCCTCTTTATATATATGTATCAACAACAAGTTGGTCATATTATATTGTAAAACATTTGCTGTGATCTGAAAGTTAGCCTGACTGAATATAGCATGTCACTAACAAAACCATTAGCTTGCTCTCATTTATATTTAATATTTATAAATTAGCTGCCATTTATCTCTGCATTAATACCTATAATATTTTATCAGCCATCGATAGCTGTAAATAAATGGCACTGGGTGTTTTTTGTATCAAAGAGAGGCTCAGATGATTGTTGTGTGTGTTTTCATATGTTTAGGGGTGGAAATGGAGCGCTTTGCTGATGAGGCAGACGTTGTCATTGTTGGTGGAGGTCCAGCCGGCCTGTCAGCAGCCATCCGGCTCAAGCAGCTGGCTAATCAGCATGAGAAGGAGCTGCGGGTTTGTGTGGTGGAGAAGGCTTCTCAGATCGGAGCGCACACATTATCTGGAGCCTGTCTAGAGCCCACCGCGCTCAATGACCTGATTCCAGACTGGAAAGAAAGAGGGGTACAAACAAACATGCACACTGTACCGCACTTAGAATTTACTCAACACAGACTATTGTAAATACTATATTACTACTGTAAATGTAAAATAAAGAAAATAGTCCAAAATAGCTGTAAATATAGGAAATATTTTTCTGATTTATCTGAAATATATTCTGATTTGTCATGTTAAGCAACTTACCGAACTTATTTTTCGATTGTGTTGACACACAGTTATGTCCATAACGCTGATTTTGATTCGTGTCTAACAGGCTCCACTGAACACACCAGTTACAGAGGACAAGTTTTCCATTTTGACCGAAAAATACCGCATTCCTGTTCCAATATTACCAGGTAGATTATTGCTATTGCACAAGACCCATTTCAGAGAGTTACAGAACTTCACACAATGACAGTTACATAACATAAAAAATAAAGAAATGGTGCTGAATGGTTTTGTAACCCGTTGTTAGATTTTGCTGTATTCGCCTGAGCAGTAATTGGGGTGGCTCACCAATGTACTATCTTTCTCTAATAAGTACTCTTGACCAAAGTTCTTGTGGGGAGAAAGATTATTGAAGGGAGCATTGTACTAGTTATTTGGTAGCAATGTTAACATGTCAACCAACTTCAAACAATCTTACTCAAGATACTGTTTGTGAGACCAGACCTTTATACCTAGTCACAAATGTTCTATAAACAATACAATAACACCCCATGGAGAGCCAAAGAAAGTGTAACCTCATGATCACCCGATAAAACCTCTCCTATTGAGAGCTCAGGACCTAATGGGCCATTTGCGTCACACTTTTGTAAACATAGTTTCATTTGTTTGCAATCTGAGGCACAATCAAAATAGTAAATGCATTAATTTACACACAATCTTTCACTATACAATTTTTTTAAGCTTTTTAAGACTGGTTCAGTTACATGGATGCGATCAAATGTAATTTGTGGACACAGGACTCCCAATGAATAACCATGGAAACTACCTAGTACGTCTGGGTAATTTTGTACGCTGGCTTGGAGAGCAGGCGGAGGAGCTGGGAGTGGAGCTCTATCCAGGCTACGCAGCGGCTGAGGTCAGAATGTCTTCTCAACGTATACATTAGCGATGCAGCTAACTTTTATTTTAATTAGAGCAGTTTTCTGTACTCGCAGTTTGTATTACGAGTGATGGGCCGTATTGATAACTGAAATTTGGTAGGTTCAAACCCTTTTGGACGATCAGCTCATTATAACCTGGAATTTATTTAGCTTCAAAGACTACTGTTTCTGTAGTCAGCATGGTCATGGAAAATGTGGAAATATCAGGGAATTGTAAAACACAAATGTTTTTAAAAAGGAATAGAAATGTATGCAATGTAAACATTTGTGTAGTTCTTAGACTGCCTTGAAATGACACTCTGTAGTGCTTTCTGTATTAAATTATTGAAAACATATACAGTAATTAAAAACAACAGAAAAAACATAGAAATATAGAAAGTTGATTGGTTAAAAGACGGGGAAATGCATAATGCATTTTCTGTTACTGTAGATAAAAATGTAAAAAGTCACATGATGAGATGAGACTAAATAATTTTCAGTTGTCACGTGAATTCCTGTTGTGAGAGTCACATTACGGGATAAGTCACATTATAGCTAACAAACTGTCAACCTGTCATTTTATTCATTTACTTATTTTTTTACACAGGTCCTGTTTCATGAGGATGGCAGCGTGAAGGGAATTGCAACCAATGATGTTGGCATTGCTAAAGATGGCTCTCCTAAGGTTGTAACTCATTGTACAATCCAGAATATGCAAATGCCCTAAATATACATTTTAACACACATTTTATGTGATTAAAAAAATGTAGTATAAGAGTAATTATAGTGTGCTGAATGTTCACACCAAGGCCAAATGAAGTTGTGAACTACAACGAAAGACTGCAGTGAGAAAAAATACAAGGTTAACTGTGGGTAAAGTGATTCTGCTCTGCAGATGGCAAATTTCGTGTGCTATTACCAGCACATTTCATGCTCTGTTGAACTCCTCCAGGATGTGTTTGAGAGAGGCATGGAGCTCCACGCTAAGGTCACTTTGTTTGGGGAAGGCTGTCACGGACACTTGGCCAAGCAACTCTACAAGCAGTTCAATCTCAGGGAGAGCTGTGAACCGCAGACATACGCTATCGGTCTCAAAGAGGTACAGAGCCCTTCTTGTTTTGATGATGCTTTAAAGTCGCATAATATTTCTATTTTCAGTTTGATGTCACTTTTTCCCTTTCAGTCATTGCTTTCATTTGAAAGCTTGATGTGATTTTTACGAACTGATGAATACAAAAGAAAACACTGTTTTCTTTTAGCTTTGGGTTATTGATGAGAAGAAGTGGCACCCAGGACGGGCAGAGCACTCGGTTGGCTGGCCTCTAAACAGGAACACGTACGGAGGCTCCTTCCTGTACCACCTCAATGAGGGAGAACCATTGGTGGCCCTGGGATTTGTTGTAAGTCATCTTATTTTTTAACCCTCTGGGTCGAACTCTGATTGAAGTGTTTCATTGGATTTGCAAATATCCTCTTTGAAGACTTCATCATAAAGCAGAGTGTACTTGATTGATGTCTTTGTCAGGATGCTTTGATCTATGTAGATAGTATTGACCTCGTTCATCATGTTCTTTCATGAGCTAAAACGAGTGTGAAAAGGCTTTCAACTTTTGAAGTTGTTCCTGGTCAGGGTCTGTCATGAGGACATTTGCTCATCCTTCTGATAATGTAGCATATCAAAATGACTTTTTTTTTTTTTTTTTTTTTAAAGAGGCATTTCACAGAATGCTTGCGATTCATAAAAAATAGTAGCAATTCCAGACGTCTTGAGAAGCACAGCAGTGCTGAAGGGTTATTATCCAACGTCATCATGGCCCAGGTTGTTACTCAGTCTGATTGGTCACAGTTGTCTGGAGACACAGTGCAGTGTTTGATTGACAGAACTAAATCAAATCTCATGATTACTCAGAAATGTTTGCCCCTGAACACGTTTCATTTGCTTGCTGAGCTGTTAGCGTCAGCATTGCGCTGGTTTTGAGATGCGCTGTGTGACAGTACACTACTGTTCTAAAATTTGGGGTCAGTAAAAATTTTTTTATTTTATATTAATCAAAGTATCCTAAAAATTATCTCTAGGGTTCCACAAAAATATTAAGCAGTGCAACAGTTTTTAACATTATTAAAATAAAAGCACCAAGACAGCTTTTTGGAATGAATTCTAAAGGATCATGTGACACAGAAGACTGGAATAGACCTAATTAAAAATTCAGCTTTGCCATCATAGGAATGATACATTGATAATAATACATTAATGAATAATAATAATGATACACTGACCAGTAGGGTATTTGGTCCAAATAAATACTATTGTATTATAGTCCTTTCCAGCTCATCTTAGCAGGCGACAGTAAGCAAGGAGGGCGGAGTTTGCAAACAGTTAGTGCGATTATTCTATTATAGTGAACTATATATGTTTGTGTATGTCTCCTCAGGTAGGTTTGGACTACACTAATCCCTACCTGAGCCCGTTCAGGGAATTCCAGCGTTGGAAGCATCACCCCTCTATAATGGCAACCCTGGAGGGTGGAAACAGGATAGCGTACGGAGCCAGAGCCCTCAACGAAGGAGGTTTCCAGGTATGTCAGCGACTTTCTCAGTATACTGTTTTCTCTTGATAAACTACTCTCATTCGTGATCTCTCCTCCAGTCAATTCCTAAACTGACGTTTCCGGGTGGCATGCTGATAGGGTGCAGTCCAGGGTTCATGAACGTGCCCAAGATCAAAGGCACACACACAGCCATGAAGAGTGGAATGCTAGCGGCCGAGAGTGCCTTTAGCAAAATCACAGATGAGAATCTGCAGTCAGAAACAGCAGGTAGCCAACCCAGACATCTTTGCAAATTGGCTGAGGTGTAACTCACAGGGTGTCCAGGTATCCTAGACAAAGAATGTTTTTGTATTCTTTTTTCCCCATCTGTAAGGTCTTTATATTCCTGAATACGAAGAAACTTTTAAAAAATCCTGGATCTGGAAGGAGTTGTATTCTGTGAGGAACATCAGACCATCTTTCCATAACTATTTTGGTCTCTATGGAGGGATGGTGTACACTGGAATATTCTACTGGATTTTAAGAGGAAAGGAACCATGGACTCTAAAGCATAATGGTAGGAACTAATAACACACATAATGAATGTTGTTCTCTGTAGCTCAAATAGTAGAGCATGGTGCTAGCAACACCGAGAACTCGAGGGAAAGCAAGCTGATAAAATGTAAAAACGGTAACTTGAATGCAATTTAAGTTGCTTTGAATAAAAGAAAATGCTAAATGTAAATGTATTTATTTTTAATTGTGCAGTTGTATTGAGTTCAGGAAACGGCATACTTTGAAGAGTTGTATTAATTTTCATTAATTTTAGACACTAATGTTTCTATAGATGGAAAATGTTCACTCTCAAATTGGGTTTTTTGGAAGTGCAAGTTTTTATCTGCTGGAAAATAATTATTGTCCGAAAAACACTAATTTATTACATAACTGGAAGTGCATGGAATTAGAATGCAATTATAGTTTTTACTTTCCAAAATATTTTAAATGTCAAAGGTGATGTGAGCTTTTAGATTATATTATTCATAGTTTATGTTGTTACTTATCAATTCAAAATCACTTTTGTAGAAAAATAAGAGGTTTCTAACCCCGTTTTAACACAACATAGTAGCAAGTAAACAACATAATATAATAATGAGCACAATTGTATATTCTTCCTTGTTCTCCTATTTCTGAATTCATTTCAGATTCATCTGCTAAATGTAATGAACTTACTGTGGTTAGCCAGAGGGCCCCTTCCTGGCTGAGCAGGCAGTTCTTAGACAGAATTGGCTTCAGTGTGGGCCAGACTGCATGCTAATAGTCAGACATGTTGCTATGCAAGACTACTCAGTTCACTACAGCAGTGGGCGTCTGACATCTGTTACAATTCATTTGTTTTTTTATTTCTGATGGTAATCAAATAAATGTCCTGTAGGTCTAGACTCTGCTCAGCTGAAGCCGGCTAAGGACTGTACACCCATCGAGTATCCGAAGCCCGATGGGAAGATCAGCTTTGATCTGTTGTCATCTGTAGCCTTGAGCGGGACCAATCACGAGCACGACCAGCCGCCCCATCTGACGCTGAAAGACGACAGTGTTCCCGTGGCCCAAAACCTTTCCATTTACGACGGCCCAGAGCAGAGGTTCTGTCCTGCTGGTACGCAACCAATGCTCTCAGCGTTTCTGTTGTATTTAGAAATTGACACTGAATGGTAACCTTTTAAGAAGCTTGATGTTCTGAGGCTGATGCAAAGACCCCCAGACATTTTTCCCTGCTGTCCCACAGGTGTATACGAGTATGTTCCTCTGGAGACAGGCGATGGCATGAGATTACAGATCAACGCACAGAACTGCGTCCACTGCAAGACCTGTGATATCAAAGACCCCAGCCAGAACATCAACTGGGTTGTGCCTGAGGGCAGTGGAGGACCAGCCTACAACGGCATGTGATTTTTAGTATTACGTATCGTTTTTATTATTGGGCACGTCGCACAAGTTCAGAATCACTTTACTTAACTTTCAGGGCTAAAGCTTTTAAAGACTTGAGAGTCCTGATGTGCCTAGGGAGCAGAAAGTCCTCGTATCATGTCTGATATGAGCTTGAAGTGTAATTACATAAAGTGCGTTTGCATATTTCAGGTTTGATCAAATTGTAACATTTGAAAGAATTTTATATAGCACGTCCATCAAAGGAATGTATCAAACTACGAAGGATCTTGTTGGATTAACAATTTGGCTCACCATGATGCGGTTAACTGTAAGCTGACAGTTTTGTATATATTGTCAAAGTTGGTAACTGTAACTGGTAGAAATAAATTAATTGTTCCGATATGTATGCGTTACAGAACTACAAACACTAAAATCTCTGAAAATATCAATTGTTTTATTTCACACAACTGACAGGACTGAATCACAATTCATCAAAAAAAAAAAAAAAAAGTTTGTCTTTTTTTTTTTTTTTTTTCACCATCTGATAAATGAACCCAGAAACAAACAGTATTATTTGCCTATTCATTCATGAACAGTAACCGGTACAAGACGTCTTTAGATCAGCTTACTGAAAATGCACAAACTTTTCAATCACTCACAGACAAATAGTTTTTCTAATACGGCTGACAAACTGAAATCTCTTTCCAAACTGGACATTTCATACTTATCCTAAATGAAAGGGATTCCAAGGCCTTTTTCCCCAGTTTTAGACTAAAACACTAAGACACAAGTGCAATGTAAGTGAACATATGCAGGTAGGTCGGTGTGGAGTGAGGTCACTACAGTTTCCATTACGCAAACATTTTGGCATAAATCTTCTTTTCTTTCTCTTTCTCTTCCTTGACTTGCTGCTTAACTTTCAGCATTTCGTTTCCAATCGCTGAAACCAGAAAAAAAAAAATGAAAAAAAATTTCTAAAAGATTTTTTGAAACCACATTCAGGCTTTGTAAAGAGCTATTTAACCTTTGTCATCTGGTGCAATCTCCTGTGCTTTCTTCAGATCGATCTGCAGTTCAAAAATAGAAAAACAATTAAGTGTTATTGGGTCAATAGCTAATAGGACCAAATTAGGATTCATTTAAACCTTTAACATGTCTTTTCTACATTGAGTAAGTGGAGTAATTATCTCAGACAAAAGCAAAGCCCATATTCAGTTTACTAATGAATTAAGCAGTTTTCCTGAAAGACTGGTCATGTTAACTAGTTCTAAATTAAACTGTCAAAGGTTGTTCATAATCAATCCTTTTTTGAAGCCTGCAAAGTGTCAAGACCTACATCCGCATGGAAACCTACATTATTTCTCCTTTCGTACTCCATGCAAGAAATAACATCACGCTGGTTTGGAGTGACATGAGTGTTTTTCATTGTTTTCTGTGAGGCGTTTCGTGCAGTGGTTCTCATAGTATCTGTGGCTGATTTAAAAAATGTTGCAATAACGTTGTCTAGTACGCGCAAAAACTGTGCCCAACCTTTTTGGTAGTTTTCAGATATGTAAGGGCTCAGATGGGCTTCTCCGCTCGTTTGACTAAAGTTTGGGATCCACTGTTTTAGAGTGGGATAAATGTGTATTTCTGTCCGTGTAGTGTTGGTACCATGGCCTTGCTGAATTCTTTAAGCCCCTGCCAGGCCTGAGCTCTCCTGAACAACGCTTTAGTGTTTGTCTGGTTAAGCTCCAGGGCCTGAGGAAAAAAACCAAAACAACATAATTACGTTATAATACATAAAACATCACATTCGCCACATGAACAAGGAGAAAATCTGAATTCATTTCAACTTTTCCCTGCATAGAGAGACAGTGCGTCTGCTGATCTATAAATGGTAGCAGTCGTGACGAGGTTATTTCAAGAGCGGTGAATAGCTGAGGTATGTCGTTATAAAACATCAAGGCCCTTTGCTTCTTATATCCTGTAACCCAGATGCAACTGGACACCATTCAGTCGGCTCAATGTCAGAAGGTCCCATGTTACCTCATCACAGCTCTCGATAGCTTCCTGCCAGAGTTTTAGCTTGAGTTTGCAGGCGGCCGTGTTGAGAATGCAGCTCAGAGCTGTGGGTTCCAGCTTTTTTTGGGCACTATCGTCGTCTAAGACATTGCCGCAAGTCTCTAGATACCTGTGGATCAAAACAACCTTTGCTGGGTTACAATGATGCATACAGACATGCTGCAGTCACGGTGTTGTCCAACAGCGCTCACTTTAGATTACACACTCACGAATCTTATATATCAAACAGGTGCTTAAGGAAATGTCATCGTGACATGAAGCATTTTGAAGAAAGAAACATCAGCTATAACAGACACATTGAAATCAAGTGTGAAAAGCTGACTCCTTAATGTCACGGTGCAAGCCTAATGCAATAATGGGGCTTAATGGCAGAGAAGACAAGTGTTCACCTGAGAGCTTTTGAGTATTTCTTGATGGCCGACTGCCAGTTCTGAGCCTTGAAGAAGTTATTCCCGATGTTTTTTACATCCTCTGCCACAGCCAGTACTTTGTTTGTCTAGAAAGAGAGAAAAATGCCTTTTTAAGTTTAACTTTACCTATTGATTATTTGTATATGATCCACATATACAAATAATAATATCATATGGGTCAATTTTATGAAACAGATTTATATATAGTCTGAAAACTGAACAGTAAGTTTCCCATTGATGTGTTTTAAGATACAACTATTTGAAAAATACGAGGGTGCAAAAAAAATGTAAAAACATTATAAAAAATTGCATTTAAAGATCCTAAAGATTTTTGGCATAAAAAGAAAAATGAAAAATTTGAAATGTTCTACAAATATATCTTTACGACACAAGACACACATATTTTTTACTTGATCTGTTTTTTGAATTACTATATTTTTACTTCAAAACCACTGCTGAAATATAAGTATCCTTAGATAGCTTAGGCTTTTTTTCATTCCTTGTGTGTGTATGTGCAAGTGTAGATTGAAGATGCAGAAATATAATAACATCTTTAAAGTCCACGTCAGAGTCTTCAGGGAAGTCTGGGTATGCGTCTCCTGAGCGGTCATTAGGTGCGACGCCCCAGTCATCACCTTCTTTATGTTCTCCACATTCACCAATAACGCAAGGCTGAGGGACAGAGAGATCAACCTAAATATTCATTTGCTCACTGGAATAAAGAAAATACTTCATTTCCTTATGGGAGAGAAAAATGGTCACACACAATGTCTTCTTTCAAAGCACATTTATCACACTTAGCTAGTTCACGTGTGCAGAACATATGACAGACTGAATTTCCAGATGATTAAATCTTGATTAGGGTGACTAAACGGCTGTAAAAGAAGAATCTCAGAAATAGCTGTCCCTTCAGGACCAGTTAAGATCTCTGTCGCTTTATAGCTGCAAGCATGAAGACAGATGTAGCAATGCCTTGATGCATTTATGAAGTAAAAGGTGTGTTTTTAGCACGGTCACCTTCACAGGATTGTCGTCGTTTGTTTCCATCCCCTCCAGCATTTTCACCACCCCCATTCCCTTCAGCACCTGGCCGAAGACGACATGTTTGCCATCCAGGTGCGGTGTGGGAACCGTGGTTATAAAGAACTGAGAGCCGTTCGTGTTGGGGCCGGCATTCGCCATGCTGAGCAGCCCCTCTACGTCGTGCTGCGAGGGAAGAAACCGAGCGAAAGACCACCAGATTAATAAAGCGCCACTTCATCTGACAAGAAAAACACAAGCCCTATCTGCATCTCACTTCTTCCTCAGAGCAGACACCAGGAAATTAGTGGATGCCTCAGGGAGATAGATCAAGTGCTGTATTTGGTTTATTTAATCTCATAGCAATTACACAGACTGACGGCTTTGATTAATTAAAGGGGGAAAAAAAATAATATTTTGTGAATATGTGCATTAAACAAGGTTTGACATTCACTGGGGAGGGGTGGCGTGACCAAAAGCGTTAATTACTTGTTTTTGTTCAACGTTTTTAACATAAATGTAATCATATTTTTGGGTGAAATACCCGTTATAGCAGAGCAGCTCTTTGGTACCTTGTAGTAAAAGTTTTCATCCTCAAACTTGTCCCCGTAGATGCTCTCTCCTCCGGTTCCATTCTGATTAGAAAAATCTCCACCCTGGACCATAAATTTCTTGATGACTGAGCGTACAAAACAAAAAAAAAGGTTAGATATTACTAATAAGATTTTGTTTAAATGTTTTATAGAAAGTAGACTTACAGCTGCATGTCAGGTGCCAATTGTTACAGTTTTAAATGGTTACACTTGATATATATAGTTGAATTTTCTTATAAGGTGATCCTTGGCTGCTTAAACCAGCTCTGGACCAAATAAGCATCTCGCCTTCAAAACCAGCAACATGCTGTTTTTTTTTTTTTAACAGGTAGGGAAAGAACATATATAAAATGTATTATATAGTAATTTTCATACACTCTCCAGGCCTAAAAAAATGTCAATTTCCCAGCATTGTATGAACCCTGCGCATTAGATCGTTGCATGCGTCTCCATGGAAACCAGAGGTCAGCACACTCACTGCGGTGGAACGGACAGCCCTTGAAGTGCAACGGTTTTCCGGTGCTTTTACCGATCCCTTTCTCTCCGGTACAAAGAGCACGGAAATTGTCCGCCGTCTTAGGGACCACATCAGCAAAGAGCTCAAACACTACACGGCCAACTGCAATGAGATAACAGAAACAAGCAAGAATGAACTATCAGGTTAGCTCAAAGATTTCTTAAATATGATTGGACATGAGATTACATGTTTTGACCGCTGCTGCATTTACACCTATTTTTCATAGACTGACCATACTGAGTTCACGTACATCCATAAAAATAATTAATATCTTTTTTTAATTTCCAGAGTATTTACCATCAGAAGAGTAGAAGTCAGTGTTACCATCTTTCCTTTCCTTATTAATTTTTGGTTATTCAATGACACCACAACTGACTAAAAATAGTTTTGTAGGGATGTTACTGAAAAGAATAAAGACACACCTGAAATATTTCTCATGTTAGTAAAATAATTACCCCCATGTCCCCTCGCTGTGATGAACTAACCAGAACGATTTTCTAATGGATTAATGTGACAATATTTCAAGCCACGTGAAGGGCTCATAAAATGCGCTGCAAAACAGGACCTCGTCTACAGCACAGCACACACTCAAAATAAGAGCATTCACGCTGCTTTTCTAAATAGTTTTATCCGTGGTTGAGTTCAGGGCATCTATTTCTGTTTCCTGTGTGCAGTATGCGGGCATGTGGCAGAACACGGCAGCAGCGCGCAGTCATTCAGCTTCTTTCTCAAGAAAAACAAAAGATCCTGACCTCTTTCGCCACCGATATCTACGTCAAAGAACACCCGAGGGTTGTCTGCGTTTCCGGGCTTGGCTACGGGAGTTGGGTTTGACATTGTCTCTGGTTTTGATAGGGAAAAGGGTTCTGGTCTGAATGGACGGGTCACTGGAATATTCTGTGAAAGGAAAGCGCTGGTAAAGTTGTAACCGAAGCATAAGTGAGCGTGTCGCGCCCTCTGCTGCCCTGGAGTCTAGTGCGCCGACGAAACACGTGCCTCCTATATGTGACCCTCGACCGCAAAACCAGTCATAAGTCACATTTTTTACATTCATCTGCAAGCTGAATAAACGATGATAGGATAGGACAATATCTGGCCAAGAACTATTTGAAAAACTGGAATCTGAGATAGCAAAATCTAAATATTGTGGAAAAGAACATCCTTTAAGGTTGTCCTAATGAAGCTGCTAACGATGCATATTACTAATCAAACATTTATTTTTGATATACATGATATACATTTACAAAATATCCCCATGGAACACAACCTTAATCTTTAATATCCTGATTACTCTCGGCAGAAAAAATAGACCCATACAATGTATTGTTGGCTATTGCTACAAATTGTGGTCCAGGGTCACATGCAAGGTTTAAGACCTATTTATAGTCAGATACTCGTGAAGACAAGAGTCTTTCCATATTTCACCTGCTTCAAGATCATTAGAAGAATGAGAACATACAGTATTTCCTGTCAAACATGCCAACCTAATTTTAGCATGACTGAGATCCTACTTTTTAAAACTGTATTTTAAACCATTTTTTTCTGTTTTCATTAGAAAATACCCTTTTTGCCCAAAGACAAATAATGCACTATTTTAACTAACCGTTTGAAAAAAATAAAATAAGTCTAGGTTTCCCTGAAGAAGGCAATACTTTAGAGGTCAAACCATGCTCTCAAAAAATCTAAAAAATGTAATGAAAAAGTGAGAATTGCAGCTGAACAAGGTCGTGTCTGCTCTTCTCAAGATACTGGAAACGGCACGAGTGGGTTGTGTACTATTATTACCTGGGATTGACCACTGATAGAGACGTGATCACATATAAACCTCTTTTAGCTGCAGGATTATTGCTTTCTAGTTGCTATCGACTGTCTGAATCTAAGAGGATCTGATCTCTATGTTATTGAGTCTTTACAAGTTCCTGACGATTTAAACCACAGATACGAGGTAAACAAGGTGAATGAAGAAATCTTTTTTTCTAATGTTTGCATTCATTTGGGACTGAATATTCTGTATACTCCCCATAACATAATAACTTAATGCATTAAAACGTCTCTTTTCGTTTCAGTTTGCGGGGGCAAATGAACCAAGAAATTAACGGTACAGCAAAAAAACTATGCGTTTAATGTGGTTTCATAAGTGCTGACAAAGTGTCGTGCGGACAATAAACGGTTTAACGATCACAAATCAACATTCAAGGAACAGTCGGTTTATATAGGCCTCGAGTAATATTTCAGAGCTGATCCGTATCCGTGAAAAAGTAATGCCACCTGGTTGTGCTTTCTGTTTTTACTGCAAAACAAACAAAAAAAACAATGAGAGGATGTTGGGTGAATTGCTTCAAGATTACAACAGTGATCAGACACTGAATTCCAGTTTATTCTTGATATATCAAAGTTCGACAGGGTTCAGTGTGTATCGTCTGTTTATATCTCACCTGGTTAAGCAGGAACTGTTTGTTGTCTTCCTCGCTGTAGGTATCGTATGCACTGTGGTTCCAAGCAAGCTTCCCACAGGTAGGTTGTTTGTCCTGAAACCGGGACTGATTCTGCCTGCGTGCAGAGTGTTGAATTATTGATTACTAGAGGAGAAAAGCTTCCTCTCCATCCACTCCCCGCCATTTCCTGCCAGTGAAACCCATCACCATGTAGAGTAACCTAACCCTTCCCTCCCTGGTTACTGGTAGCTCACCGTGGGCTGGGAGTCACTTCATCCTGCACAGCTGACTGAAATCTGTCAAGCTGATACAAAAGGGGAAAAAAAGTACTTAATAATTCAGGCACAGTCTGCGGCGATGCAACCCAAGTACTCTTTGCAGATTTGTTTTTTTTTTAAAAAAAACTTGTTAATGTTATACAAATTCTTAAAATTATAATCTCATCCTAGAAAAGAGACTTTTTTATTGTTTAGATTTATTTGATTGCAGAATTCAGTGAAACGTTTTAATACTGGGAAATATTATTACAGTTAAAAAAAAAAATTCTATGTTCATATATTTTAAATTAGGCTACTATTTACTAATTGATTACATGTATTCTGGATTACATAATCAGATTCCAAAAAAAAGTACTTTTATACTCATAATCAGATTACAGTTACTTTTTATTGATTACATGCTGTTTGTATAGGAGCAATAAATTATTCATAATTCGTCTTTCATGTTCCTTTCTAAAATAACCTATAGCGGTAAACAAATGAAATATTTATGTTTGAGTACGTTTTTGAACTTATTAATGTTGTTTTAAAAATATTCAAAAAGAAAAAAAATTTAAAACTAAAATGTGTAATGTAATGGATAATAACTAAAATTATTGTCAGGTATTTTGTAGTATTGTGAAATACAACAAACAATAATTTTAGTAATTATGTATAAGCACATATATTGACAAATCTGCAAAGACTGTTGTATATGTATTGCCCAAAAGAAATTCCAAACGCATCGGCTATATAATAACCTCATGTTTGTTGTTAAGCGCAGTGGAGTGCTGCAGACCCCAGCCCACTCCTCCCACATAGCAGTGTTTCGGTAACGGCGGGGCAGCGTCTCTCGCAGACCGGAAGAGGTAGCTGAGGTCGCTCGTGGCATCTCGAGATAACGGGCCGACGCCAATGCTGCGCGGGAAATAGTCCAGCTTGGGACGGTAATCTCCAATGCAGCCTGGACCTAGATAACAGCCCTTGATTCGTATCCTTAACAATGATTAAATAAAGTTTCCTGCTAAAATAGTTTCATAACGGCTTACCTGTGAACAGTATTCTCTGCCCAGGCGAGCTCTGAGTTTCTCCGTCTGCCTGAGAAGATGTAGTGTCCTGTCGTACTCTCTTCATCACTTTGTTTAAGCTAGCTTGGTCTTAAAACCGTTGCTGGATCACTGAACTAACTAACTAACTAACTAACTAACTAACTAACTAACTAAAACAAGCCCCGAGCAGGACGTCACTCACTCGCTCGCGCGCCGTTGCCATGGAGCGGCTGGTCTCCACGGGACCAGGGCTTAGTCGGCTTGTATTTCGCTATTTATATGGATTATGTATTATTTATTAAACTATTTACTTAGTACATGGCCTATACATTTGAAACGATGTAAGCCCGTAGTTTTGTTATTGACATCAGTGATTAATAAATCAAAATAAAATAACCTAAAAAAGTAATAGCCTACAGGCAATAACAAGCAGAGAAAAGGAATGAAGGTATAATATAATAGTATATTTAAATCACAGTGTCTAAATCTATAAGCAAAGAATAACAAATAAGCAAGCAAGCAAACAATACATAAATAAAATCTACAAATAACTAAATACATGGCTTTGATTCTGATAAAATGTATACTTTCTATGCAATGCATGTGACTTTGGATAACAGTGCCTAATGCAGAGATGTAAAGTACATTTTATTTGAACTGTTTATAAATGCAAACATTATGAAGGAAACTACTTCTCAAAGCACATTAGCAGGCATTAAATATGTGATATTCAAATGATGTCTTTAAACCGGTTTGCTCTTGTTGATATAAAAATAAGGCTTTGCTTGAGTCTCAGATAACCGATTGCCATCTTCATGGAAGTGTCATATTATAAGGTTTATTTGCACATTCCCCCTTTTTTTGCAGTTTTTATTGGCTTTTTTTTTTTAGACAGTGCAGATTGTCTAGATTTCATGATCATGACCAGAGCTGTTCAATTCCTTTTTCTCACTCTGTGTAAAACCCGCTATAGCAAAGAGAAAGCTACTGTGCCCGCTACCTATAATATTTATTATATAGCTTTTATTATGAATGAGAAGATTACCTTGTATCACATCAATCATGAATAGATAAACGAGACAGTGGCCACAAAATGCAAAACGCTTCAATACAATACAAAAGCCTCATGAATACAAAGCTTCAATGGGTATGGATTTACAGAAATTTTATATATATATATATATATATATATATATATATATATATATATATATATATATATATATATATATATATATATATATATATAAAGTAAGAAAAATGGAAAAATGTGCATTGTATTTTTGGAAGACTAGCCACTGAATAAAAAATAATGAAAAAAAAAAAGACTTTTTTTTCCTCAGAATTGCAAGATATAAAGTCTTTTTCCCTCTTATTTACGACACTTTCTTTCCGGCAAAGCACCATAGGAAACCACGAGATGTGACTCTTACAGGACACGGGGATCCTTACTTTTTTTTATTTTAATTTTTTTAAATCATAAACAGACCTTTGTATGACATTTTTTACTTTACATCTCGCAATTGCGACTCGTAATTCTGACTTTATAACTCGCAATTATGAATTGTGAGATAAAAAGGTCGCAATAACCTTTTTTATTCAGTGGCTGAAACGGGCTTCCATAGGAAAATGGCAAACAAAGCTGTTTATGATAAAAAAGTAAGAGTCACATCTCGTGGTTTCCTATGGTGCTTTGCCAGAAAAAGAAAGTGTCGCAAATAAGAGAAAAAAAAAGAAGAATTCTGGCTTTATATCTCGCAATTCTGACTTTATATCTGGCAATTCTCACTTTATATCTCGCAATTCTGAGAAGAAAGGTCAGAATTGTGAGATAAAAAGTCGCAATAACCTTTTTTTTTATTTTTAATTCAGTGGCGGAAACGGGCTTCCTTACACGTACCTGCCAGAAAAAGCGTGCATTATCAAAGTGTATGACACTACAAGCTTGCACTACCGTCTTCCGCCAGTGGATGGAGACAAAGCACTACGTGTCGTGTGCATGTCGCTCTGTGGGCGCATTATTGTGCTGAATGGACTCGCCCATGAAACCTCTTGAGGCGGTCGGTCACCATGGTGGTGGCTTACAACAGCGAGCCCAGACGGCAGACCATCCGTCGCGTTTAGACGCTGAACCACTGTTTATAAATGCTGCCTTTGACCCTCCGCTGCTTTGCAAATGGCTTAACACGGACAATCGCCCAACGCGTGGACTGCACGTTGTTTTAAAACGGAAAACCGAAGAAGATGGAAGAGCGAGCAGGAGACAAACGGAATGCTGAAAAAATGCACTCGTCTGCGTAAAACACAGACGCGCCGCTTGCCTGCGAAAACCTTTCATTAACGCTACATCGCCTGTCAGGTCTCAGCCGAAGCTTCAGCGGCTGGAATAGGAAAAGCAGACTGTCTGGTTTTGTAAGACTGGGACGAGGGACAGTAAGATAGCTCCTGGCTTAGGCTGTGGCCTGGGGACAGGCTCTCCTCTGCAGTTGCTGCTACATAAAAACGTTTTTGTACCGATAAAAGCCACCACCGTGTGATTCGCTTTGGATTATTTGACTTAACTATTGTTCGCGATTGTTTTGAAAACCATGGCGTCCTATGTGGATAACAGTTTTCGGCAGGCGGTGATGGTGAATCCTTCAGACAGGACGCAACAGGTCAGTCTTTTAAATCATTTATTACGTGCGCTGTTAAATGTTACAGTATGTTGCGTTGCTGTTGTTGCTAGCATCACGTGCATGATGTGCTTTTCTGTCACAGTGTTGACAGTGCAACAGTTTTTTTTTTAACTTTGCATAGCATTGGATAAGCGTTGCACTGAAAAAAAATGGCATGAACTGATACGCATGTGTGTATAGAGTTGTCCCCGATCAGCTTATAATTCAGGCACGTGTCTTTCCTCCTTACTGTTTTTGTAGTCTATTACATAAACACGAAGCAAACCTTTGTAAACTGCGTTTTTCACGGCTACACAAGCCTTGACAGCTCAACAACAGTTGAACAGTACATAAAGAAGCGCTGTCGTGTGATATGACACGGAACTGACGTTTAGTTATAGGTTTTAAGCGCAAAATATCGGTCTATTATGCTTTGAAAGGCGTTGCGATGACATTTTGCCTGCTTGGTATAGTCTCCACCCTTTTACGTGGCTCAGCCGGCGACCAAAAAGCCGCGTTAAACGTTTTCTACAGGGCTGTCGATAAATGTAAAAGTCAAAATGTATTTGCAGATTAATTTGTGTTATTTTTTCCCCTTGAAGTAATTGTATTGTCTGTGATGATTTGGAGAAACTACTGAAAATAATCGATACTAACGAGTCGGGCACTGAAAGTGACAGTCTGCTTTGTCAGACATAAAAGAAGCCATTGATTCTTCTACTGCACATCTGGTTAATTAGATTTTGCCCTCTATTTCATCTTAGGTTACAATAATTCGCAACCATTGTCTTTTTTTGTTTGTTTTTTTTTGCTGAAAATCACAGAAGAAGATCGATATTTTAAGGGCATTTGAGGTCATTGTTATCATAAAGCGGACATGAATTATTCGTGTTTCGTTCGTGAACGAATCGGGTTTTGAATGAATCATTAAACCAATCGACTCTCCGATTCTCGGGCGGCATCGAATGAACAAAATATTTCTCTTTTAAGTTTGCTTGCAGACATATGTTGCTGCTTTTGCATTCATTTACATAAGCAGCGTAAAAGGACATTAATTGTACATTGGAAATGAAACGTCCGTTTTAATCGTGTATGGTCATCAGTCATTTCTCTTTCTCTTTCACAAACAATATTTCTGATTTGTTCGTTACGTTCAGGTGACGTTCATTTGTAGTTCTCAAACAAAACCATTAAACAACAAAGCAATGAAATGCTATATAGTCAGTTTTTAAAGCAGCAAGCAATCACGTGTTCAGATAACTACAAATGATCAGTGCATGGAAGTGAACGAGAATGATTTGTTCACTTGAAAGATTTGTTCACAAACTAAATACCACTGGTCAATATTAATTCAATAATATGTCGGGCACTTGAGGTGAAAGGCTGTCAGACAGAAAAGAAGCCATACAATTCTTCTGTTCTCTAGCTAATTTGATTTAGCCCCCGTTTTTCCACTTATAATGGGGTTACAAAGATTCTCCTACAGATTGTGCTTTGCTGAAAATAACCAGTGCATGAGTACATTATCATACAATGGACATGAATAATAGCAAACCAGCCGGTCCGCTTCACATGTGCATGCTATTAATCACACAATAATCTTATAATCACACCAAGTTTCTGTCGTGTGGAAATAAACATGTTCGCTCATTAAGCCTTTTTACATCTGATCGAGTCCTAAGATGCAAAAATACTGATTGTGAAAGAACTATTTTAGTGCACTGGGGAACAATCACATCTGTTCATGTGAAGTTGTTTGTACCTGGATTTAAGCACTGCAGACAATAGAGGCACTTGAGGGTCAGTATGGTATTCATTAGCGAATGCAACTCTGCACTGCTGCATTTCCTAGAGATTACGTGATATTCCATGTCTGCTCCCATCGAGTGATGGAGCCTTTAAATCATCCCGGGTCACTTCAGAGTTGGCCTTCATTCAGCTATCCCAGTACTTTGGCCCGAGCGATCAGCATGTGTGTGTGTGTGTGTGTGTGTGAGTTTGTGAATACTGACCCCTGAAACCAGAGCTCACCACACCCTAAATTCACAATCGAAAAAGTCACTTATGAGTTTGTAGAATACAGCATAATGTAATCTCGGTCAGTTCATGTGGACTGAAAGGAGCTGTTTCATAAAGTGGGCTTTAAGACACCATTGTAGAGTAAAGACTTTTTTTAGGCAATGACGCAGGCTGTTCTAATGGAGCTTGAAGCTCATTACGGCTTAACGGCAACAACCTCAGCGCTTTGCATTAACTTGCTGATGGATGGTGTAGATCTTAATGGGGCAAAATGTTCCCCAGTTGGAGTAGGCAATATGGGGGAATAGTGAAGGGTATGGCTTTTACAGATTTTAGGAGGCTATTTTCGAAGGCAGATGGGTACGCAGAGGTCAAGGAGACCGTAAACAGGCTGATGGGAGTTTGTGCTTTGACCTCTGTGAGTCATTAGATCAAAGTGGAGGAGGGCACATCTCTTATTGTTCCACTGAGCCGCATATTGAGTATTCGGTAAATGAACAAGCTAAATATAACATTTGGCGTCAGAACACACAATTTGGCTGTATCTTTTTTTTTTTTCTGTGCCCACAAACATATGAAAAGCTGGTCATCCTGGTCTGATGGTTTCCTTCCAAGCAGCTTCCTTCCTTCCTTTCTTTCACAGTGAGAGGAAGTGCATCAGAGGGTTGTCTGAGCTTGACAGAGCTTAAGAAATCTTTTGCTAAAAAAAAAAAAAAAAAATCCCGCTCATGTTCCCCTTTTTTTGTTCTTCACTAATGAAGCTTTGTTTACACACACATGCCAGTCAGTAAGCTGCAGGTGTCTTATGAATAATTGCAAGAGCAAAGGCATATGGGCCAAGCTCTTTGAAAGGATTGTCTAGCCTAGGATGATATAGCCTTTTATTTAACATATCATTAATCTATAACTCAGTATTATAGTGTAATATACATAACACATAATCAATTATTTTATTATTATTCTTTTTTTTCAAGATGTGAGGTTATATTTTATTTTCGAGTGAAATGGGCTTTACCAAAAGCATAAATCTTATAAAGTGTTACAAAGAAACATTTGTTAAACATGATTCAACACATTCAAAATATAAAGACCGTTATCTGGCCATCCTTACCGTCTAAACATGTTTTAGTAGTTAATGGTACCTTTTAAAAATACTGGCGCAAAGAACCGCTATTCTTATAGCCTGGGGTCTTGTTTTTCTCTGTTTCTGAATTTTTACATAGCCATCTTGTTCTTAGTTTTCTTGCCAAGTGAAGTCACATGTTATGAATAGGAGTCAGTGCCTTGTCAGAAGTAGTTGGACACATACTGTACATACACAAGCGCGCGTGAACAAAGAGCGGTTTCAATGACATCTCCCTTCTCGGTTTACACAGGAAGAATAGACAGGCCGGCTGGAGAACATAAACAAATGATGACAACTGTCACGTTAAAACCAGAGCGTGTGGCACTTCTTTCTTCTCCTTTGTTGTTGGCTTGTGAGATATTATTCTTTGGTAATATATAGTCTGCAACGGCCCATCAAATACTGGTTGTCGAAATGATTATGGAATTGCTTTGATTCCTTTAAGCCTTACTGGGTTATTTCCAGTGTGATGAGGTCATTTGACCTTTTGATTTCGTGCCAAATGATGCCTGGCTTGGTGTTAAATTTGGCCAGCTACTGGGTTCCTTTGTTTATTTAAGAGTAAAATATGAGGAATGCCTAATGGCTGAAGTGGGAATTTCACTAGGATTTGGAAGGCGAATGAAATGTTTTTACTAGAGCATTCCAATCCAGTTATTGCTGGACCAACAGCATTTGACTGTGCGTCCGTTTTAGTTTTGGTAGGAGAGTCTAATAAGCACATCCAATGAACGGGAATGCAATATTTGAATGGACCAGTGGTCATCACATGCCTAATTTAATAACAAACTTGAAAAATGCTCATCACAAGCCACAGTTGGTCACACCGCTTCGTGTTTTACCTCTTGTGCACCAGTTTTCTGCCTTTTTAGGAAAATTAGTTCATAGATTTTATAATTTTTCTGCGTTTCAAAGGTAAGAAAACCATTTGGTTACACTATTGCGATTTTTGCATGAAAGTAAACTATTCATAATATTTGTGGAAAAACCAGACCTGCTTTTTAAGCAGTAGTAGTTTTTTGTTGTTTGTTTTATATTGCTTTCCAATTAGGTAGGGGAAATGGAGAAATGTAATCCGTTCTGTTTAATGATTCTGATTGCTTATCGATTCCATTAACAGTCTAGCTTCAGCCCAGCTGGACTTGAGGAAAGTTCACGTTGTGGTCAGTGAATAAGTGAAGAACCGCTCTGACCCTATGGTAGTTAGCCACTAGAATGATTTAATCCAATAGCTTTGCCACAAGAGCCATTTTGCTTATTCATTAAAAAGAACCAGTTCATAACAGTCATTATCATGCGTGTGTGACATCACTAGCCGTGCTGCATGTTTGTTGTTACATGCAATCAGTGATGACAGGGTTTTTTTCTTTTATCACATTTCATCACAAAAGCATATTAACAGTAGAATGCAGTTATTTCAAATCGACAAAGAAATGAGATGCCATGAAGATTCTGTTCCTGTGTGTGTGTGTGTGTGTGTGTGTGTGTGTGTGTGTGTGTATGTATGTATGTATGTATGTATGTATGTATGTGTGTGTGTGTATATATGTATATATATGTATATATATATATATATAAGAACCTTTCTTTTTCCATCCTATTTCCAACACTTAATACAAGTTCAAATCAAAACAAGAGTGAAATGGGGTCATCACTGAATATGAATGGGTGTCTTGGGGTGAAGATTGTGATTTAAATACACTGCTTGGGCATCAGTAGTGGTTGGCGGCCCATGTCCCTTCCGGTGGTTCTTTTGATCCTTGCATTGGGCTGCTTGTGTCAGAGGAGACTCATCCTCATCCACGCTTACAGCGGATCGCTTTGATCTGCCGCTCTGTTTCTCTGCTGTGATCCATTTGTTAGCATCTATGTCTGTGATCTTCCTCACTGGATGAAACCTCTCACTCTGAAGCTACAGACGAAATGCACAGAGATGTCTGAAGCGTGGTATAGCTTTTGCACATCATGCTTTGTATAACTATTGCTGTTCTCAAACTTATACCTATATATTTTTCAGCAGTCCTAAAGGAGCAGTTTGCACAAAAATGAATATTCTGTCAACTCAAACCAGTGTTTTTGTAGATGAAAGACGGTATTTTGAAGAGTGTTGGAAATCAACCGGTTGACTTTGGGTATTGACTTATCTCATACAGTTTGATTTGCAGGGTTACTGCAACCCAAAACAAAATTTGGTAATAAACATTTACCCCCATGTTGATCCAAACCCTTAAGAGCTTTGTTCGTCATCAGAACACAATGTAGGATATTTTATATAAAAACCAGAAGGCTTGTGACTCTCCCATTGACTGCCAATCAATTTCCACTGTCAGGGTCCAGCAAAGTATGAAAGACATCGTCAGAACAGTTCATCTGCAATCAGTGGTTCAATCTGATTTGTATGAAGCGATAAGAACACTTTTTTTTGTAGGCAAAGAATATAAAAATAACAACTCTATTCAGTAAGTTTCATTCTCTGTCTCTCCACGTCACTCTAGTGCCGTTTTGTAGAATATCCACTGAATGCAAACCATGTACGCTCATTGGTGTCAGCCACAAGGATTCAAATCAAAGCATCGAGACATGTAGAAAACGTATCTGGCTGACAGAAGAGCATACATACTTTGCATCCTGTAAATATTCTCCAAAATGGCATTACAGTGATGCGGAGACAGACTATTGAATAAAGTAGTTATTTTTATTTTCTTTGCCTGCATAAAGTGTTTTTAATGCTTCATAACAATCCGACTGAACCCCTGATTGCAGATGGACTATTCTGATGATATCGTACCTTGAGAGTATAATTTACTTCACAGTCATTGAGACAGTCACAAGCCTCCTTGTTTTCATCTAAAATATCTTACATTTTGTTCCGTAGGCAGACAAAGCTTTCACAGGTTTGGAATGACATGAGGGTAAGTGACTAATGACAAAATGGAGTATGTCTTTAACTGTGAGCTTTATTGTACTGTTTTTAAAATTCCTTTTGTGCCTTGTTGCTTTATGCGGCATCCTTCATTGAGATATGGCAGTACATAATGCTCGGAGCGGTGGCTGTTGTGCGTTGTTTTTCCATTGCTTGTCTCACCCATAGCACTCCGATGAACAAAGAGCCCAAACAAACCTTCAGTTGCGTTACAGAAATGTCAAGGCTGCAGAAATCTAAGCGCATCTGAACTTATCTCTCCGACACCTAGCAGCAGAGCAACCAAAGACTGGATGGAAGGAGAGAAGAAAATCATTTAGAATCAGATTTCTTAAAAAAAATCTCTGTTCTGATGGTACAATGTCACCATTTGTGGAAACGGCTACCCTGCTCTAGGTAGAAATGGCCTGATGGCAACTAATCTGCAACTAGCTCCCCTCAATTAAATCCTAGCCATGCGTATTAGGGGAGAAACTACAAAACTGCTCTGAGATCAGCGTTTAAAGGTAGTTCTAACTGTAGTAATCCCGCCTGTCCCTTACCGCGTCAGCTACTGTGAATGTAGACCAACGCATTAGCTGATTAATTACCTGATTATCTGCAGCGTGCTAAGGATTGGTTACAAAAGCTCCCTTCATTCAGTATGTAGGCCAGTTTTCATAAACGCGATATCCAGTCGGATGTATTTACTCATTTTGTTCTTGTTCTCCATAGTTCTGTGATATTTAGCCTTATAATTCCTTTAAATTCTTAATCTATAGTCCTATGTATACTCTGTGTTTGTGGCAAGCAGCTCACACACATGAGCCCGGGATTGTATTCCACTCAATCATGAACAATGGTACGTCTCCAGACAGAAAGCTCTAGTCATGAGGTCATATTCCCCTCTGCTCTTTATGGCTCCATGGACCTGTACATTACTCTGTTTATAAGGGTTCAGCACAGGTTTTATGATGGCAAGGATTTAGGTTAGGTGATGCCCTGGACTAAAAAAAAGTATCTTTTAGCCCAGACTGACGCCTCGGTTTCTGTGGGAAAAAAAAAAAAAAAAACAGTAAATTTTGAACAGAACAGAAAATTTGATCTTAGTTCATCCCGGTAGTCATTTGCAGTTTGAATATTTTGAAGGCAGAGACTATAATAAGCATGAAAATATGCAGCATATCATATGCAAATGTTTTATAATATAGGCTGTTTAAATTGGTCATATCTCATTAGGACTTGTATGTATCATCATTACATTTTTTTCTTGCTTCATCCACCACCTTGGATTTTTTTTTTCTGCTCATATACTGCCCTTGTTTTATTCAGTTTATTGACAAAAACATTTTATTACAAAACAAGTTGCGCAGGAAAATGTGTAATTGCGTTATATGCCATGAAGGCCCTAAATAGAAATGATTTGCTTTACAACAAATACAATTTGTACTTTCTTTCTGTTAATTTGGAATGAAATATGACAAGGAAATGATCATGACGGATTCGTGATATTTACCTATAGGGCCAGTGCTTCTTATTACTCTTTTGGCTTTGACAAATAATGTCTGTTTGTTTGTTAAATGCATATTTGTAATCTTTATTATAACATTTCACACCTATCACATGGGGAATCATTTTTTATTAAAAATGCTGCCATATATCTTCCTATGCAGTTTTTTTTTCTCCTTGGTATATTGGTTCTCCATTTAGAACATTATATGTTATAATGAACTGATATCTGTATTGGATGTGTTGGGGAACCATCTCAAGTGACTTGACAGAAATGTGGGTAGACACATTTTCTGTATCATTACGTGTGCCAAGAACCAACAATAACACACCAGTGGTTCTTACTAATCCAGACTAATCTAATTCTTACTGAAATGTCTGACAGTTTGACTTTTGTTTTACCCTCCTACTCTTGCACGGGGATGGAAGAGCTTTGTTGTCCCTTGGGTGAGCGTTAACCTGGGATGAACCATATGGGTGGTTTCCTCATGCCGTGTCTGCTATAGTATCCAGATTAGACAAACTGCTTTTCCCAGATGCATCTCTTAGATTGGAGAAATGACACCTCGCCTCAGTTTACCAGGTTTAGAGCAGCTTCCCTTCAGCTCTGCTCTCCATTTACGTAAGCTGAGGTAATGTTTTACTTTTGTTCACCTCATGGACACTGATGACAGAAACCGTTACAGATGATTCTGAGGGGAACCTCGTGACTTGAATCTCAGCGAAAGAGTGTTCACCTCTGACCTCACCTAATGGGAAGTAATTGCCTGATCTTGTCAACCTGAGGACAAGAGTTTGCCATTACGTTAGCAAGACATTATTACAAACAATTGAGTTTGCCCTTTTTTTAAATTTAAGATAAAGATAAGATTATTTATAAGACATAAATGAGTCTGGCATCAGTACAAGAACAGATGTTTCACATTTACGCTCCCATTCTATATATACGGCATGTATTATATAAAAGTTAATACTTTTTGCAGGAATGGCACATTAAATTAATCAATAGTGAAAGTATAACAATTATAAGGTTTCCATTTCAAATGAACAGTGGTTCAACTTCCTATTTATCAAAGAGTCCTGAAAAAATGAAGCATAGTTTCCACAAAAAATCTTAAGCAGCACAAATGTTTTCAACTGATAATAATAATCAGCTTTTTAGAATAATTTCTGGCAGTTTTCATGGAAATTAAATTTTGAAAATTGCAGGAATAAATTATTTTAAAATCAAATTTTATTTTTTTTAAAGTTTACTGTACATTTTACCAAGTAAATCCAGCCTTGACACTTTTTTACGAAAATCGTTCTGACCCCTAACTTTCGAGCATTAGTGTTTGTAACACAAAAGTTAAAGCCAACAGTTTTAAGTGTATGACTTCAATACTGGCGGTCATAGCACTATGGATTATTTAGGAATTTGATAAAGCTTCATCTAAGAATTTCAAAAGGCATCAGACTCAGAGTACGGTGATATTTTTGCATCCGTTTTTCCACGGTTCTGACGAATCGCTCTATATACGAGGGCAGAAATGTGGCCCGCACAGATAGCGGATGGATCTTTTTGTGCCGAGTATTAGCAGAATCCTACTTGCAAGGTTCCTTCTGTGCACCTTTTTATTTTCTGGAATAAAGATATTGTGACCCTAAATTTGTGGTCTCAGATCTTGTTTGGTAAGCTTTGCCCTGTCGCACTAAGCACTATTGTGTGACTATTTTTGTCCTAATCCCCTATGTCTAATAAAACCAATTAGCTTAAGCCCGTCTTCACTGGCCTGTTTGTATTTGATCAGTAGAAGGCTTTGAACTAGGTTAGGAGCAGGCGAACAGGAAAGCCCTCCTGTTGGCCTCATCACAGACCTCTGCTGTGTACATAACCCAGATTTTCTTTATAATAGCGGCTCATAATTATCCGTGCAGTGACAAGGTCCACCTCAGTTTCGGAACCACTTTTATTATACCGCAAAGCCCTTCAGTAGCAGCTGATGAATCCCTGATATGAGCGTTTATGGCATGTGATTAAGTAATAAAGGCTCGCTGATTGTTTAAAGCACTAGCTTCAGCTGTTTGTTTAATTCATGCGCTCCGTTATATCACTTCATGCTATCGTATTACACAGCTGTGATTATCGGCTTCTGCACATGACGGCCATTGCTGCTTTCTGATACGTGGGTGTCCGAGCGCAGTTGTACACTGCCCATCTCACACTGCGCTTTTTGTGTCAAGAACATACTGTTCATCAGCGGAATCGCCAGTGATGTCTCATGGATAGCTTTTACAATCTGCGTCAGTCGTTTTGCATTATGCTAATGAGGGCGGCTTGTGATTGTAGTAGGAGCCCTTTCATCGGGACGCACCCCTCCTCGGATGGGCCCCCTCAGCTTTGTGTCACCAGCGCGGTCTCAGTACAGTGGACCCCTGTGGAAATCAACCGGCGCTTGTCTCTAGTAATCAGCGTCGCTGTAATTATTCTGTCATGTAGAGGAGTTACTTACTCCACTTGAACTTGTTCGGTGGGAAACATTATAGTTTAATGACTGTTTTAGTGAAAATGACATTTATATAACCAAGACAGACATTATTAATGAAGGTGTGTGAGTCACAAAAGGAGAATATTAGCAGCACGCTGATACTCCTTTTTCCTATATAGCGAGAGCTTACCATGACTGGAGGCTGTCAAAAAGCAAAAACACATAATAAAAATGATAAAAAAACACTATAAACCTAATACTTGTATGTAATATATCATGTCCTCTGAAGCCGCTCAGCTGTTTCTTTGTGTACGAAACGCATGAAAATGTAGCTTCATCTACTAAAGTGCTATTGAGATTTGAGAGCTTTACTGAAAGATACTCAGTGTTTTGCTTTTATAATCTTTTTTCATTCTTTTTAACTTGACAGCCCTTGGTCGTGATGTGTTTTCAGCGTGAATGTCCTTCAAAATTTCTCCTTTTGAGTTTCACTAAAGAGAAAGCCACGCTGTTTATAATATGAGAGAGTGCACTATTTCTTTAAATTCGAGTCATTTGGTGGCACACTAAATGTATTGATTTTGTTTAAAAAATTTCAGAGTTGTTTCCATAAGCTAGATATATCCTTAAATAAGCTCCAGGGAAACTGTGACAGCAGTTTTCCTTTTTTAATTCAATTGTGGGCCAACATCCTGAGGATGCAGTCTGAAATAGCACGATGCGTTCTTTAGACGCCTTCACCCCAAGCTTCCAGGGTTGTATCACACAATTACTATGTAAACAGGAAAGTGAGCGCGGTGTTGACCAATTAGGTGAACAATTGAAAATGAGGAAAACCACTCTCTCAACAACAACAACAACAAAATAGATTCACAGCCAACTGTAGTGTAATGCCTTTGTTTTGCTCAGTTCTTCGAAAACGGTTTTAAATAGCGCGCACATTTTTAGGACAAGGTTACAATTTCATAATCCAGTTCATGACAATGAGTTGATACAATCACATTTTCAGTGCATTCAAAATGATTAGTTTTAATGATTAAATTCACTTATTTATTTGAGTGGTGAAAATAATGTAATGTTATGTTTTTACATATGTACTGATTGTCATTAGTCGGGTGATTTAATGATTTTAATCTGCAACCCAATTATTAAAAAGAACATATTAGAAAAATGATTTGTTTGAGAACAGTACATCACTAGTCCTAATATACAACATGCAAATAGTCCTATCTCCTTCCTCACCAATGTCCCATTGAAAACAACAACCAGAGGCCGGTTTTTAGAACCGACACAGCCTTAATACATCATAAGCAAATTTCTCTCACAGACTTGACGGGGATATACGTATCATCTGTATGAATAATGATCTGTCTGAATGCAGTGTTTCCTGTCTACATCTTTGCTCTTTTTAGGTTGCATTACAAAACATTTTAGTCAGTCCAGGGTTTTCTTTCACAAGTATTTCTCCTCCAATTTATATTCTGTGCCTCACATTGTCTTCAAAGGAGGAACGCTACGGACCCCACAGGCCTGAAATATGCAGCCAAATACTCTAAATGCTCAGAAAAGAAGCTCTTTGTCTCGGAGTTCCCTAGCAACCAAGTGGACTAGAATGGCTGGAAGAGAATCGCCCTACTGAGGGAGAGCGTTCAATTGATCCGCTATTGTCACTCGCCTAAACACCGGCCAGTAGTGGTTGAGATGTTTTTTTTTTTCTCTTTGAGAGTTGAAGGCGCAAGGTGGGGGGAAAAGGGGCTCAGCTAAAAAGATTGGCTCGGAAATGGGCTGCAGACGCAACGCTGTACGTAGCCCTCGGCTTTTAACTAAGGCTCGCTCCTCCTTCGCTGCCCGGGATGTGCTACATCATCAGAACTCGGCCGAGTAACGTTGTTCTGCCTGTGTCAGCATCGGTGATTGTTCATTTAATTGTCGGGGGAGAGAAAGAACAGCGTGCCCTTCCGTATCTCAAGTCCGTTTTATCCAATTAGCTCATCTGCTATTTGTTGATGAAGTTATGTGTCAGAAGAGCACATCGATGGTGGTGTCTGAAACAAGGAACAGTACAGAGCCCTTCCACCTTAGGTTGTGCATTATTTTGAGTAGAATCTCTTTCTTTTGGGTCATGTAGATTTTTTTTTTTCCTCCCCCTTTCGCTGACGTCTTAAAGCTATTTTAAGACTATTAAAGCACTATTAAATTTTAGCTAAAATAAGTGTTTTGTCATTTTACAGACCTTTATTTTTAACAGCTAAACAAAAGAAATAATTTCAAAACTTCATCGAATGGAATGTACATTTTTGATTAAAAATGTAAAAAAATGTTCTGTGAATGAAATTAAGTTGAAGTACTAAAACTGAAAGAATAATGCATTTTAAATAAATATATTAAACTAAAAAACAATTAAAATAAATTGCATCCAAAATAAGTTTTGGTGCGCATAATATCTGTGTGTGTACTTTGCAAATTGTTTTATGTAGATAGATGCACACGTTTCTGTATGTATTCAGAGAAAAGTGTTATTTTATATATTAAATATAACTCTATTAGAACTTCTCCAGAACTTCTGTTGTCTTTAAAAAAATTAATAAAAAAAAATTAAATAAAATGAGTCTGTATATCTTATTCATTGTGTTCCTCTGAAGTCAAGCAATGGCTTTGTGTGAGGAAAATTATCACTAAATACCATTTGGTCTTTTCTTCAAACAAAGCTATCAGAAGATATGAAATATAGTGCGTGAGTCATATAGGCTGCTTTTTATAGAGCTTAGGGTAAATTAAATGTACTATTAAGAGAGAAAATCATATGGTGTAAGAATAACACAAGGGTGGTTACTTTTTTGGGGGTGAATTATCCCTTTAAGAAGTTCTTTTATCTGTCCTCTCTTCTCCAGGAGATCTTGCCAAGATGAATCTTTGAACATCGTTATATAATACAACAGGGATGGGAATAAAAAATTTGAGCTGTTTGACGCTGACAGAGCATGTACATTTCTGCCTGGATGTTTGGCGTCGATCCCAGTTAAGGAGTGCTGTGATGCAGTTGAGTGTTGGTTTTTAGAGGCATCGTCGTTTAAACTGTTTTGCAGGACCGTCTATCACCGTGGTTTCAAGGTGGTTTCGGGCCATTGGGAAAGATCAGTCTTTGTATTACTGTGCCTTATCATTGATGAAAGGGCACAGATAACGCCTGTCTTGCGTGATCTAGTCACAAGTTTTCCAGCATCAATTCAATCCTTGTATTGCAGCAGAACAAGAAACGACTGCTTTAGCGGACAGAAATGTGACCACATGACCTTTTTATTGTCATGAGATAATGACACGTCAGTCAGCGATTGCACAAACACAGGATAAGGCTGAAGTTTTGACATGTGATGTACTTTTTGTGATGTTATACTTTTCACTTTGTATCAGGTTTGTGTGCTAACTCTGTTCTTTCTCTCACTGCACGACATTTATTAAAATCTCCTCATTTGAATGATTCTCTTCATCTTTCTCACTTCATCTGATCCAGCAAAGCTCCTGGAAACAGTGAAATAATAATGAAGGCAGCTAGTCATTGATGTAGTTCAAAAGAATGCTGGAAGCAGGAAGTCTTGTTTTTTGGAAGGAACCGTTTTAACAGCACATCTTCTCATCGTCATCCTCGCTGGCTGCCGCCTCCTTGTTCTGCATTATTTAACGCGTATGTTCTGCTGTGTGATGATGGTGATGCTCACAGATGTCTGGCCCATTAATGAGACACTTTCTCTGCTGTTCTGTCAAAGTTTGATATGGTTTTGGTAGTGTACTGGCAGGGCACTTTCATTCTTTTTTGATTTAGTTTTTTTGGTTCAACAACAAATGCTTTATATTTTACTAACCATCTGTTAGTG
Organism: Puntigrus tetrazona; assembly: GCF_018831695.1. Classification (NCBI taxonomy): domain Eukaryota; kingdom Metazoa; phylum Chordata; class Actinopteri; order Cypriniformes; family Cyprinidae; genus Puntigrus; species Puntigrus tetrazona. Next base: position 13,798,341 of record NC_056712.1, read on the forward strand.
CTTATTTTTGGATGATCCAGTGAGTTATGCTTTATTTAGTGAAAAGTACTGCTAATTAACTCTCTTATGACCACAGACCAAATGATATGATTGTTAATAAGGCATGAATGGTATGTTTTGTGTTATGACGTGGAATAAGATTGCTGCAATTTTTACCAAAAAAAGCGTTTAGAATATAGTCATTGTTAGCAAGTATCAGCAAATCATGCCAACTGTTTTAAACGTTTTTGGTTATTAAATAAAGCAATTTTTTTATATTGCATTAAATGTTGCCTTTGCAACTGAAACAACTTTATGTAGTAAAAGTATTAGCTGACAAAATCTAAACAAAAAAAATAAAATTGAGAAATATCTAAAAATACATACAACAAACATTAAAAAAAATATTAAAAATGAAAATATTTCAGTTAAAGAATTATAAATCTAAAACTGCAATAATTAATACTCAACATTGGTGTATTCGACAGATTACATTTTGTTAATTTCAATTTAGTTTGATCTAACGAGTCACACAAAAAGAAAATATCACTGATTTTTGCTTAAAAGAACATTATTTTGTGTGATGCAATGTGTTTATTCAGTTAAAGGTTCAAACAACACATTATTTTTCGCATACTGTACATTATTGTTGCTCCTCTAAGTCCCGCCTTTCTGAAATGGGTCGGTTTTGAAAAAGCTCATTGTTCTTAAAAAGCGAGCTATGTTCTGATTGGCATGCTATCCAGTGTATTGTGGTTAGCCGAATACCATCCGCGTGTCTCGGAAATGTTACGCCCGCTACCATAATGTGATGCCGTGTCCCAGCTTGATGATGCAAAAACAATAACACCCATTTCAAACGAGGCATTTGTTGCATCCAATGGGGACATAACTAGTGATTCTAATTAATTAATACTCTCTTTTTGCATTTTGCGTTGCATCGCACCTCGTAAACATAACACCATCTCTGCATTTGCGATCAGAGAAACGATAAACAACAAGCACTACTCTACAATGATGAAAACTCACGTTTGAGTAGTAAGTTGCAGATTCTGTAAATAATAAAATGTACTTATTAGTACTTGTTAATTATTAGTCAGAAGGTACTTAAAGGAATAGTTCACCCAAAACAAAATATTTGAAAATTATAGCCTAAATAATTGACCTCTGGCAGCGGCTATATGCACGTCTATAAGAGCGGCGAGTTCTGGCTCCTTGGCTGATTTCTGACTCACGTGCGTGAGCTGTGCTCTCAGGAGTGTGCATACAGGCGTTGCTGGAAGTCAGTCGGCTTCAGAGGACCTGTGATAACCCCCCCAGAGGTGTAAAGGTTAGTTTTGCCACATATTTGATTTCTGGAGCTTCAAAATCATGGCCATTATCCACCAGCATTACCAAGCAGCATTACTAAAATCATTTACACTTTGGATGGCTTGGGGGTGAGTAAAATATTACGTAATTAAATTTTTTGGGTGAACTATTCCTTTAACCACTGATTTCTAGTTGTGTCTATAGTAGTTGTTCTTTTGGAAGCACAAGCAAAGTAGTTTCACTTTTCCAGCAAAACACAGCTTCTCCAGAACATGGCGTTGGCAGCAACACTACAGCGAGAATAATAGCTCCGCCTTCTTATGCACGTATCCCCACACAGTGATGTAGACATGTGGGGTGTGTTTAAAATAGCCATTTTTCGGAAGGCGTGGTCGATTCTTAACTTTTATAAAGAATATCTCTTTGAGTTTGACACTTTACTTTTCGCAACTTTAGGGATCTTGTCTATGCGCTAACAGCTTGTAACACTCCAAAGAGAAAGAAATACTTGAAATCGCATCATATGACACCTTTAAGCAGCCTCTGCTGTGACTTGTGCACCAATTTGACTATTAATGTGCTAAATATATTCGTTAAGTACATCTTGACTTGTTTGGGACATATCCTACTATAATTCTTGTATATTTGTTGCTTTCTAACGTGTCTTCAGAGCTGAATCTCCCGTCGTTCATGTGTCGTCTTACAGAGACAGGTTGATTAAGTTCACTGAGGTTTAAAATTTGGGACACTGATTCCATCATTTCTTTGCTTGCAGCTTCATCCTTATAAATATTGCTAGTGCGTCAGCATAAGACAGGCGTAAATCCTGAGCATGCATCTCCGTTCATCACGGTTGTACAATAGTAAGGGGTCTCAGAATCGAGATTTTTAAGCAGATGTAGCGTCCAGAGATGGCAGCTGCTTCAGCTGTGTCTCAAAATGACTTTTGACTCGACAGCAGCAAAGTGGACCGCATCGGTTAATTATTCACACTTATTTGCAGCATGAATAATGCAGCCTCTGGCAGGACCAGGGGCTCCAGTCGCTAGCGCTGCACTAACGGCGCGTGAACAAACACAGCTCGAAAGGTGTTGACTCGACAGCAGGAGGTGTTAGAGCAGAACCGAGACCCAGCACCGTCTGCCTTGTCATCACTTCCTGTTTTTGTCTCCCTAATTGGACTTCGCGAGATATACTATTTAGCTTTCCCATTTCCTTTCAGTCACTAGTGCTTGTTTTCAAAAGAAACACGTCGTAGTGGTAGGTTTCAGCCAATGACGGGGCTTGGATGCAACCCAGATCAGTTTCAGCATGTGATGCATCAGTGTGCCAGCTGCTCGGCTGTCAGAATAAATGCCTGTAGACTGCTGCAAAAGCACCTGCAGTTTAATCACACATGCTACACAGAAAAGCTGGCCTGTCGGCTGCTCTCCTGCTGACTTGCTTTCACATAGACTGACAAGGCCGGTGTGTTATTCCCCTGTGAATTACACGTTGTGACACAGATGAGGACAGTGTGAGTTTAAGGCTATTTCTACATGAAATTGGACGCAGTATGCTGAGGATTCAAAAAATCTTTTTTTTTTTTGACTCCTACTCAACTCCCACTTCATGTACCATCACATTTGTTCCTTTCAGAAAATGTCTTTCTTTGATAATTGTAACTAAAACCTGCAAATTTTGCCAAATGATCTGAAAATATAAATTGTGAACCAGCGGTTATCAACAGTGAGTTATATTAACAGAATCTTAGTTAAAATGCCAAAACAAAAAGTTCTGCATTGAACTTACATTATGCTTTTGAGTTTGTTTTATTACAACAGACATACCATACATAACAGCTTAGATAGGAGGGCCTTCGAATATTTGCTGGGACGAACAGCCTTGGGGTCAAAAAGGGTATTGGCCAATACTGAATCTAGGTCTGAAAGGTATCAGAATCGGTATCTGAGCATCCCTAAAACAAAAAACAGAAAAAGAAGAGGTCTGTAAAACTTATTTTTTGAAGCCTGCAGCTGATTAGCATTAGCAGTTAGCATAAATACACCACAGCACTGAAGCTTGACATTGAATGAAGCATGATTGTGACTTTTTGGATTAGAGGTTAATTCACAGCCAGTAGCTTTCAAACTGAGGTTGTGATGTCTGTCCTAAATATTGAGCTAATGTTAAGGTATGTTCGTTAAGCACAGAAAGCACAGCCTCATAATGCTACAAAATCTTTCCACAGCTATTATAAAGCCCCTTAGAACACTTGCTGTACATTTTGCAGATACGTCCCCAAAGAAGTAGACCTCTGGTGTTCTGGTCATTTTAAGGGATGGTGAACACGTATCGTTAGCCCTTTCCAAACTGAGCAGTTTTGCCACTGCCACAGCTTGAAGACATTTATGACAGTCTGCCTCCAAGGCAGCAGTGGGGTCTGGAGTGCGTCTGTCTTTTTTTGTGCACTTGATGCGACTGCTTTTGTTCTTATAGGATTAGAGCTGCCAGTTAAAGACATGATGCTAAGCCCATTCACATGCTTCCAGCTTTCCTCTTTCTGAGCTGCGTTTGTCTGCATGCGTTCAATGTCGGGTTATTACAATGACAATTTAAGCTGTTTAGCATCGGATGTGCACACTGGGGACAGCATTGAGGAAATATTAAATGTCACCAGATCAATGAACGGTTCAGATGCAGCCTGCCTCGGTGTAGCATAATAGGTTTGTTTACACCGTTAGGCATCATGCTTTTTTACATTTTTGAAAATATTTTGAAGTTTTAGCAGACGACCATAACTGTATTCAGCACTGTTGGGAGCAAGCCGGCTGTCGGCCACCGTATATTCAGTTGCTAATGCTAGTGACCTTGTTTTTGTTTGCAAAGACTCCACCTGGTGCTATGTGCTGTTCTACGGATAAAAATACCCTTAAGGGCCACGCTGTCAATAGGGTCTCAAGGACAGTGCGGCGTGAGCACAGTTGGCACGGAGAAGGCAATGACACATGCTTTTAAATGCCACAGTGAGTGATCTATAGGTTGGCGCTTGCCCTCGTGGTAGTTATACTGCTGACCCGGCTTAACGTGGCGCGCTGCAGACCTCACATTAACATAGCTGTCTGATCCTAAAGACGTGCCACATTTGCCTTTGTTCTTATTCTTTGCGTTATATTTTTGCAACGCAGACCAGCGATTTCTCTTTTGGATGGAATACAGGGAATGTTGCCACACATCTTGAGATAGACAAATAGCAGTAACACCCTCTTTAGAGAGCCACACATGACCTCACGGGTCGCTTTGGCTGTCTAGTTGACAAATCACTTGAGGCTAATTAAAATGTGCAGACACCTTTTTTTTTTTTTTTTGCTAGCCTGAGTCCGCTTTCCTTGCTGATTATTTGGCTTTTTTGGTCTTGGTGTGCTTCAGTCCACCTGTATACGCTTTTATATATTTATTATGCTTAAGTAAATAATACAATGATTTTTTTTGTGAAGTATAATAAAATGCCATTTCAGGTTTTCTACAACAAACTTTTATTATAGGTTAAGTTTTATATTAAATCCTAGCAATTTCTGAGTGATTTCTACACCAGATGTTTTTAGTATAGTGGATAGTCCATGTTCTATATATAATATTTATGAAATGGTTAAAGCCAGTAACACAAATAATAATATAATATATGGATCACAATGTATAATAGTATTGTATTGGATGCAGTTTATGTAAATAAGCAAATTTGCATGGTCACACATTGCATTATACAAATAATGTAATAAAAAGTCATGTATTTTATGTTAGAATTTGATATTTTATATTAGAATCATATAAGCAAATAGGACGAACAGATTTGATTTTAAATATTAAGAGCAATACAGAAATATAATTTAATAAATTTGTAATATAAACAGTACAAATATTTTTCATATAAAACAGATTATAGGAATGTTTTATATGAAAATTCAGACAATAATACTTCGAAATTGCATGTTTAGTTCAATGTTTTATTTGCCATTTCTTTGAAAATAATTGTGCAATTTACTTGTAATTTCTGCGTCGAAATTGTTTCTAAATATAAATAAAAAAGGAATAGACTTTCTGTATTTCTGTATGTATTGATCTTGTCTGTGTGTTATAAAACCGTATTGATGAATGGCGCTGAGAGGTCTTCGTTTATCTATTTCACTTCGTAAGATAGACCCTTTCCTTCATCATGTGTTTATCATCCCAAGAATCTCGATCATTCCCCACGGCCACAAGCTGCACAGCCTTCCCTCTGTCATGGGATCTGTGTCCGATGTGCCCCCTGCCTTCATTTACTAGACCCGTGACAGAAAGAGGTCAGTTTTAGCGCTCAGCCTGGGTCAAGGCCGACCTTCAGGAAAGGCACCATGTGTCCTTCTCAGATTTTTAAAGTGATTGTTAAACACCTCATGGCACATAAAACGGGGCTGATCTCCTTAAAGGCCTGCATACAGAGCCGACAACTAAATAGCAACACGTTAAGGGGGAACTGGTTGTTTTGCTGGCAGAAAAGATTACATTTTGAACATTTTCAAGCATGAAAGTCGTATAGTTTGCTGTGCTGAGCTGGCTTTGTGACCTGATTTTCACTTGCAGCATGGTATGTGATGTAATGCGATTTAGAAATCCGTCTACGCTTCGTGCGCGTGTTATACCACCGTTCAAAAGTTTTTATTTTAAATGAATACTGAAACGTGATTGCTGAAAGCTACGGTACGGCTACTGAAAATTCAGCTGCAACCAAACACATTGGCCCTTATCCAAAACGTAGTGGGCTGACTACATGGGATTTTAAGACATCGTAGGCGTGCTCCTGACATGCAGGCTGTTAAGAAATGTAGGCTGCAGATCTTCTTTTGGCCAAATTCTAAGGCAGAGACAGCAATACCTAGAGCATACTCGGTGGAAAGAAAACTGTCCAATTTGGCTGATTAATCGAGAGAAATGTGAATTATAAATACAAAGCATTCAGTACTGCGAAGTGTTGATAAAATGCAATCAGTCTTGTTTCTGTTTTGCTTACCAAGGACACACACACACACACACACACATATAAAATTTGAATTCTTCAAAAATGTGTTTAAACTAATTCATGCAAGTCAGATTTACAGCAGTCCTTACTCCAGTTTTCAGTGTCACATGATCCTATAGCTGCTCAAGAATCATTTGATCAATGTTGAAAAAAGCTACTTTTATTATTATTGCTTTTATTTGAAGTAGAAAATCTTTAGTGACCTTATATAAATGCCTTCACTGTCACTTTTGATTAATTTAACGCATCTGTGCCTAATAAAATTTTTAAACTTACTGACTCCAAACTTTTAATTGGAAGTGTATTTCTAAGGTTTTTAGATCATGCTGCGAGCTTAGCAACACGCAAACGGCAAACTGTTAAATGAGATGACGCTATCAATTAAAATTGATTATCACGCCTTCGTGATTTGATATGTCTGTCGATGACGCCGCTGTATAATATTACTCCATTAAAAACGCCAGCCTTTATGGTCATTGTAAATAAAGGCCGATGTTGATTAGGTCACGTCTTTCTCCTTGGAGGCGGTGTCTGGATTTTGATTAAACCATGCAGATACCCAGCAAAGCACACTTAAACCTAGTTACCCTGCCAACGATACAGTTGAGCCTAATGTAGGGATGACTGTCCTGATTAGACTGATGATTTTTAGATGCCACCTGCTCAGTCAGCTGATCCCAGCGCAGTGATATAGAGAGAAATGATTGACTCCGATCATGTAGATACTCAGACTGCCGGTTGCCATGGTCACAGTGATGCCTTGAGTGGAATGTGAAGAGCCTCTTGACCCATTCATGATGCATCGTAATGGGCTGCATTCAAGATGTTGGGGATACAAAGCTGAGAAGAGGCATTTTAAGCAGCAAAAGCAGCAAAACACTTCAGTTTATTTCTGCAGTCGCTGTCATGGACAGCCAGCATATTCTATAAGAGAAGATGTGTACAAACAGCTGTGGCGCGCTGGCAATGCACAGTGGCATCAGATGGTAAATTATTACTGTGTTAAAATAAAAGCATGCTATTTTTACAGGGACTTATTATTTGCTGCTTTGAGCTGCTTTTGCTGATCTCCAGATTTTCTCTTGCAACATTAAAGTAGTTTACCCAGAAATGGAAATTATTTGAGCAGCGTTGCTATCAATTGTTATTGGCGTGTCATTATTTATTCATGTGGTTTCAAACTTGTTTTCTGTGGAAAAACCTTTCAGTCTGATATTCTTACGTTTATTTTATTATATTTGACTATATCAACGGGTATTACATTTTATTATAATGCAATTCAGTAAAATAAAAATGTATTTCATATTATTACTATTACTATTATTAAATTATTGCATTATATTATTAAAATATATTATTAATTATTTTATATTTGTATTCTGAATCTGTACACTATAGATTAGCATTAATAAAGAAAAAAATACTTTTTCACATTTATAATACATTTAATAATGTATTAAAAAAAGAAAATGTGTAAAAGATTTGGTCTGTGCTGTCATTTCCAAGGTCCTCTGCTCATATTTGTTGCATTATACCTGAGCTGCTTTTGTGATGTGTGCAGAACACAGGCTGAGCACGGCTTTGTTCATTGAGTTTTGTGAAGGTTTTAGTCAAGGCTGATGTTGTTTGCATAACTCACCGGATTCATCCTCGCTTTTCTACCTGGTCCCAGCGGTATTTGTCTCTCAGCTTGTTACCGTGGCACCCGCTGACTCCCACGAGAGTTGCGTAACCATCGAGGGGCTGAGTGCCCTGGGCTTCACATATTGTGTTTGACCAATCACAAAACACAATGGTCCCTTTGTCACAATGCACTCTGGGAGGAAATAGTCACAATTTTGAAAGAGAGGACAAACCGTGTGCAAAAACCTTGTGGCGTTTAACTCTGAACCTGGCATCTGTTGGAAAATTGTGCCAGAGGCTCATCCTTTTGTGGAAAAAAAAAACTAAACCAAACAAAAAAAAAAGCGGTGGTGGTTGTTGTAGTGGTAATTCCTCCAGATTCTCAGATCACCCTTTTGCTTCGTGTGTGTAAACAGGGCCCACGATGTGTGAGTGATTCAGACGGTTTGGTGTTTCCTTCCACCATGCCAAGATCGACTTTTCTTTAATAGTATGCTATAAAAGGAATAACTGTTATATCTGATGGAACCAAAAACAGTTCATGTATAATCAATAACCACAAGCACTTTTTATAATGCTACCGTTCATATTTTGTTAAAGGTTGCTATAATGCTGAAGGATGATAGTCTTAAACACCATAATAAATTTTTTTTAGCTTTTAGTTTTATTAATGTACTATTACATAATTTAGTTGAACAACATCGGTAAATGGATCAACATCATCATTTACATCATATATATATATATTTAAATATATATATATTATATATTATATATATATATATATATTGTAATTTTAGAACTTTAATTTAGAATAATTGTTTATTAATTGATTTTAAAGTTCTGCACTGTAAAATTAATACATAATCTACAAATAATAACAAATCAAATCTGCATTATCCATTCATTTTACTGCCATTTTTGTTAACTTTAAAACACAACTAAAAAATAAAAAAAAGAGAATAAATGAATAAATAAATAAATAAATATGTCAGAGCACAAAAGAGAAAAAAATGCTAAACTTATGTTACATTTGTTCTTTCTTTCAGTGTTTGAATTTAATTGTTAATTTTAGCATTTAATAAAGATTTTTTTCACGCATACATCTGATGAAAAATAGCAAAAAATGCCTTGACATTACAATCATCTTTTCACACGCAAGTATATTAGTTCAAAACCCTTCCTTCTCATTGTGCATTTAGAGCAAACTTGTAGTGGTCTCATTATGAACTCTTGGCAGAGAGAGAAAATAAAGGAGCGAAAACTCCTCATGGGGACACTGGGACTAAAGAAATGGGGTTCTGCACATTCTTTCCATGTTGAATTTAGTAATATTTGAGGGTGGGGGGGGGAGAAAGCCACAGTGTTCTGGTAGAGCTTCATTCCAGCCAGTAGAGGTGTACAAAGGAGCAGAAAGAGATCTTTGAAATCTTACACCAGCCTGACACCTAGTGGAGAATTTGTCTAGTGCACCTTGGCCATAAGGTCCTTTGTCATTGTCACCATCTTATTGTTCTTTTTGTGTTGGCTAAAGCAGGCATCACTAGTACTGAAGCTCATATTTAGGGTTATGGATTCGGACAAACCATTGAGTATTAAAGTTAATGTGCAAAATTTGCCCACAGTTATCGTGAGCTACAGATATGAAGCCTGAAATGATTTGGCTTTGTTGAGGCAAGATGTGCTATTACGTTTCTAACTGGTCAGCCTCAGCACTCAATAGAAACCTCCAATTACAATAATCTCTACTTTGCACTCATTTAGTAATAAATTATTAAATGCATATATAGATTAAATAAGATACTTTTAGCCAAATGTCTTTATATCACTATTATAATACTAGTGTATATATACATAATACAATAATAATTTGTGTGTGTGTATATGTGTGTGTGTGTATATATATATATATATATATATATATATATATATATATATATATATATATATATATATATATATATATATTTATTTTAATTTTGATATTTTTAAATATACACAATTTTCTATTATTCCTTTTACTCTATTATTTGGTTTATTTGAATATAGTTTTTACTGTATTTGAATATAGTTTATACTGTTAATTATTATTATTTTGTGACAGCAAAAATGCAAACTAATAAATAACCTTTACCACTGAAGATAAACCTCTCTCATGCTATTTGTAGATACATTGTCATTTATATTTTTTTATTGTACATATTTCCTATGTCACATCACAGGTCAGATAAATGTATATATGCAGTGTAGCGCTTTAATCAGCAGGGGGTGACAAAACCTAATTTAAGCAGTTTTCTATTCTGCCTCTTTTGCCACCGCAAAAGATGGAGGTCACCATTAGATTCCTGTCCCCGTGACCTTGCCCTTTGTAACCTTTACATGAGCGTAAAAGTTTGGGCCTCTCGCCCTCTTCCAAACACAGCGGCTACAACGCAGCATTTAAGATGCTTTGTTGTTTTTCCTTGTAGTCAATACTTCACTTTTGTCTCGTCTGGTTCTGCGTCTAAACATATTTACCAACGAATGACCAAAATACCTATTCTGTTCTATTCCAGTCTTTGTTTTCTCTTTCTTTAATTTCAGATCTTATTCATCAGGTAATCCTGCGGTCTTAATAGGAAAACAAGCAGGCAGAGGTTTAACTTGTACTATATCAGAAGGCAAATGTTTGGCGAGCTGTGTGTTTGCATTTGTGTTCCTTGTCGCACAGGGTCTCTCAGTTCATAATCAAGTGTGTCTGTGTGCGAGCACAGAACCTCTTTTGTCCTCCTCGCTATCCCAGCATGCTTTGTGAGCACAAAGGCAGCCCAGTTCTGGGGTTAGTGATCCTGTGCATGTGGAAAGGGACAGGGCCCACTGTGTGCTCAGCCTCAGATAGACGGACACCGTGATGGGTTTGCCTGAAGAACCACTTATAGCTCAAGCGAAAGGACGCGTTTAGGGACCTCGGACTATTTGTTTATTAGTGTCTTGCCAAGCTTGTTTCCAGTGTACTTTTATAAATGATATTTAATACTAAAAACTTGAAATTGGCAGGAGTAATGGAAAGTATTGTAAGGCCAGATGTAGCTTTTAATTGCTTTAATCATAAATAGGGTTATTGGTAAATCAGAATATATAGTGTATTTCTTTTCTTATTACCAACATGTACTTTTTTTTATAATATTATTGTCTGCTGTATTAAAATGGCATTTTAATGTGTCTGGTCTCCTGAATTTTTAAAGAGAAATTTCATTTTCGTTCTGTAACTGTGTTTCAGCTGTGCCATTTTCTGTAGCACTCTGATATAAATGACTTCTCGTCCTTTGCTGAGAATTCTGGGAGAGCGCGTGCTTTTACAGATGAATAGACTTTGATCTTTTCTCGTTCTTTCTCTTCTTACCTGCAGGACCTGGAGATCGTTTATTCCTACTTGCATGGAATGGAGGCGCTGTCCAATCTTCGGGAACACCAGCTGAGGTAAAACTGGAGGAAAAATTTGATAAATGGATGGAAAAAATGCACAAATGTTTTTGAGGTCAAGCAGGTGGTGGATGGTGGCTTATGCATACAGATGCGTTTTGCAGCGTTTGGGTTGATTCATTATTTTATTACAAAACACACAAAAGTAAATATATTTGCTGTTTTGTAATTTGAATGATTATTTTTTACTTTTTAATATCAGTTTTGTGAGTTTTGTATATATATATATATATATATATATATATATATATATATATATATATATATATATATATATATGTGTATATATTATATGTATATATATATATATATATTATATATATATATATATGTATGTGTATATATATATATATATATATATATATATATATATGTGTGTGTGTGTGTGTATAAGGATTTGTGAGCCATTTTTTATAATAATTTCAAACTGCTATTTCTAGTTTTTATTAGTAGTTTTTATCCACTAGTGTCAATAATTTCTCAGGTTTTTTGCGCAAGTTAAAGGGATATTTCACCCCAAATTTAAATTCTGTCATTAATTACTTACCTTCATGTCATTTCAAACCCAAACGACCTTTAGATCATCAGAACACAAAGATATTTTTGATGAAATCCAAGCCCAGTTACCACGTACAAGATCCAGAAAGGTCGTAAGGACGTTGTTAAAATAGTATATGACTGTAGTGGTAAGAATGCTCTTAAATTTAATAAAAAATATCTTAATTTGTGCTCTTTAGATGAAAGAACGACCTAGGTATATGCAATATATATATAGTCTATGATAATATCATAATAGTTATTTTAATTATGTATGATTTAACATTGAGTATTTTGGAAAAAAAGCATTTAAAACATATAGCGCACATATTAAGTGAAGTCTAGAGTGGTGCTCATTTAGAGTGCATTCTTTCACAGAGTGATCACAAATTCAAGACACGGGTGCTGAAAATGTACAGTATATACCACTTCATGTAGTTCATAAAAACAGTGCTGTGATTACCATGATTGCAAATGTGATATTGATTTTTTTTTTTTTTTCATCAGTTCAGTAAACAAGAGGTTTATTGGAGACTTACATTTTAGACACCATGTTTTTGCTGTTTCGACAACAAAAATAATTCCAAACATAGCCACAGCGCTGTTATGCGTCTCTGAGCAACGTGACAGTGTTTCGCTCCTGAATTGAATCGACCGTTCAAATGATTCGGTTCGATCACAATGCCTTACTTGCTGCCACCTACATGCAGGTTTAGTTTCACATTTAAACTGTGTTTTTTTTTTTTTTTTTTTTTTTAAATAATTGTGAATGTGTCTGAATCCATTGCAATGCAACTTTGAATTTTGTTATCCACCACAGTCCTTAAGATACCGGCACAATAACACGCGTAGCAAAATATTGTCTAATTATCATAATCAATAAAATCCCACGGATTTGGAGCAACACGAGGGTGAGCAATTAAAGTTCCAATGAGACATTCAGATTATTAATGGCTTAAGCACTCTAAAATCGACCTTAAAATGGCCTTCTCAAGGGCTTTGTTATTATGTTTATACACATGTGGACATGAATATCGGGGGGAAATACTTTGCTACTTGACCACAGTGTTCAAGAACATTCCAAACCCTACCTGACCCCTCCAAATCCCCTTCAGTGGTCCGTACACGTCTTCAGGAATGCGTCAGACGGACTCGGTTGACTTTCTGCCTCCCCCAACCGAGCTGAACTTTAGGGAATGTCTTTTGAAGAATGTTTTTGTCCTTTTGGAATGTTTTGTTCTGTGGCGATACATCCGAGTTTGCTTAAACAGCACTTCTGGCGTAAACCAACACTGAAATATGTCATGCACAAACAGAGTTCGGTTCTGTCCTTGCTGTTTTTAACAACAGGCAGCCTGTACTGTTTTTCCTTTTAACACAATGCCAACCAGACCTGAATATCCACAAGACTTTTGGTCCTGAAATCCATTTTAGTTTCACAACATGATATTTCATAATCACAGACAAAAATATGGGGTTCATTGCTTCTTTTGGAACCATTAAGTTTGGATATGTCACTGATTTATCTCTTCTCTCTCTCTCTCTCTCTCTCTTGTCCTCTTTTTTTTTAGGATAATGTGTGAAACCGTCCGCTATGAAAGACATGAAGCCAACGAAGTGCTCTATTAGTGAGTAACAACCATGCTTTCCATCCAATTTCCTTTTGTTTTAAGCCATTATGCTTCTCTAAGGCTTTATAGGATGTGCAATGCATAACCACAAATAATCTTCAAAGATCGTGCCACTCCAGAAGCGATGATAAATATAGCCCGCTTTTGAGAAGACTTATCAAATTACAAAGGTGAGATGTGAACTCGCTGAAGCAAAAGTGTTATATTCAGCGACGCATGAGCCTTCTGTTGTGTTATAATGAGTATCCTAGTAGCTGAAAATGGCATTATGAGGAATACAGGGTTTCTGGGTGATACACACACACAGCTATTGATCTACAACATCTAAGACACACTGACCCACTTTAGATTCGCCCTTCATCTGGCATGTGTGTTTTTTAAAAAGTCCTTGCTTGTATCCTCTCGACGTTGTTTGAAGTTTATGTTGGCTTTGTCTGATGCCAAACACTTCTTGCTTTTTCGGTCCTGTAGCCCAACACACACATGCTCAAACACACACACACACACACACACACACACACACACACACACACACATACATATATATATATATATATATATATATATATATATATATATATATATATATATATATATAATTCTCTTGGGTGGACCCAGACACTCCCCTCAAATTTCACACTCCATTTTTCTTTTCTCCTGGAGGAAGATGAAGTGTGCGCACTTCCCTCCGTGGGTCACTACCCCTTGTCCATAAAGGAGAATGTCTCATTTACTCATTGTCTCTGATAGCATCTAGTCTTTTGTGCCTGTGTAAGGGTGGAGTTCCTGCCATGAGCTGTTAATTACTGCTGTCAAATTAGGTGACTTTTGGGTCAGTTGAGTCTGTAATATTTCCTAGCGTTCCATGGAGATTGGCATACCAAAGTAAAGTAGTTATTTACTTTTAAAGTAGGTTTTCCTTTAAAACTTACGTTTAAAATGTTTAAATCTATTTCTTAAATGTACTTTAATTTTAATATATGTATATTTTATTATTTCATTTTTTAAATTGTTCTACATTTTCTAAAAAGACATATGTGTGAGAAAACACAGATATTTAAATCATTATTCCCTGAATCTCTGCTGCATATCAATTCTCATTTATATTGTGAATATTGCGAAATTGAATTCTTTTCAGCAAATTTGGCACAAACGGCAAAAATACCATTGATTCAGGCATGTTTCATGACCATTGACATTGACATGAATGTGGGGTTGTGTGTCGGTTTAGACAACAATTTAGCAAAACAAATGCAGATTGGCTGTTACTTTTAAAGACTCCATTTGATTGGATGTAGCAAGTTGTTTGAAAACAGCAGGAGTCAGACATCGTACGGCAACCTGCTGTTCATTGGCTGCAGGCTGGATATGACAAAAACTTTCTTTTGCAATGCTAGTTCGTCTGCCCTGTCTAATAGGCAAATGCCTATATTTTTGGTTCATCTAATAGTTGTGGATTTGTATAACTGTGCGAGTCAGTTCTCAGTTTTAGTTGGTTGTTTTCATCCATACACTCTCAAAACTCCCAGCGGCAGACTATTTAAGTACTAACACTCCACTGAGTCTGCTACACCAGCCTTGACGCTGTTCCTCAGCGACTCACTCCACTGTTTTTTTATTAGACAGCTCGCTGCTTTAAAGCCCGGCACTAATAATAATCTTCAGACTTGTGTGTGCTGCTGCTGATTTCCCTCAGGAGCAAACCACTCCCACCGCAACAGCCTCTGAACCGCCAGTGCCAAATACACAAACATCACACTTTACGAAGAGCTATAAAGACACTCTTTTTATGCTTTATTTTTGAGCAGGTTGGAAGGACAATAATATCACACTGGGGTTTCTAAAAATATTAGTGATAAAAGTCATAATGTTGTTACTGAGGCACGTTGATTTCTGCTTTCTGTAAATCATTTTTAAGCAGTGTTTAAATTTGTTGAACAAGCGGAAAACCTCAGGGGACTTTTTTCATGTTCATGCTAATTATGCTCTTAGATAAGAATTAGACATTCACATCTTAAATGAAGATGCAATTTAGTAGATAATTAATATAGATTTGTCTCTGATTTATGTGAGAGTGGTCAATAAGGTGTGTGTATGTATGTATATATATTTTATATTAGCTAATATTACTAATATTTCGGTAGCACTTTAGAATAAGTAACACTTGTTAAGTATTAACTACCAATTTTCCCTCAGTAAATTCTTAATTTGCTGCTTATTAATTTTTCAGAAGGTATTTATAAAGTTTGGGTATTAGATAAGATTAAGGTTGTAGAATCACTTCGTGTAGAATAAGGCATTAATATGTGCTTATTAGCAATTTATTAGTGCTAATTATGCAACTAATAGCGTTGCCAATATTTCTTATTGTAGAACTTTACTGTCTCTGAGAGATTTATAGTAAGATGACTTTGGGTTCATCTGTGCTGTCATACTCTGGTAAGGCTGCTGTCATCCTGCCATCTCTGAACTGAACAGCCTCAATAGAAATAAAACCCTATAAAAGCCTTTTATGTGTGTAAGAATAGCTGTTGACTTTGAGTACTCGGCAACATTCACATAAAGTGTGTCTGTATGTGAGTGTGTGCATGCAGGAGTGCTGCTCTGTAGTGGCACGGGTGATCCATCATTCTCTACGCTGGTCTGAGGCATACACGCGCATCTCACACGCACTCACGCACACACACACACACACACACATCACACACACACACATCACACACACAGAATGAGAGAAACAGCTCAGCAGAAGGGTTCTCTCGTACAGTCATGGCCACCAGCTGGTATAGAGAAGGTTTCCCTCTCCCCATCACTCTTTCTGTACTCCTGCTGGGACTCCCATCAGAGATGCCGTTGGGCACAAACACACAGCCCAGACCAGAAGTGAAGGCACATCAACACAGAACCACATTTGGGACTTGAATTAAATGCATTTAAGGATTATTTTTAATTCTTGTCGTTTTTGCAATTGTGAAACGTTCAAAATACGTAAAAGTAAAACTTTTAAAATTAAATATTTAATAAATATTAAATATTTCTGGAATTACTACAGCGATATTAGTTTCATTCGTTTTAGCAGTTAATATTTTATAGCTGACAAAGTTAACAATTATAAATAAAAAATTTAGACTAAACATTGATTTATTTGTATTTTGCACTTTTTTTTATGTTAACACAATCTCATAAACTTTATCATGTTTTTTGAAAAATGCCAAAATTAAAATTAAAACTGCTTCTACAGTTAATAAGCTTTTCAGCAGTACCTGGAAAAAAATACGGCCTTGCGCTGTTTACCATGTTATGTATTTGCAAGTGATCAACACTTTAATAAAAGGTGAAAAATATTTCCTAATATTTGTCTAACCAAGAATTTTATTTTTTTTCGGTTAACCCCAGATTAGCAGATAAATAACTCCCAAGGATGAATGCATGTCCATATTCCTCCAAACCTCGCCTGACTTCCTGCTCTCGTTTCTGCTCCCCAGTCGTTCCTGAGGGGCTGGAGGCTGTTGCTGTGTGCTTGATGAGCATTTGATGAGCGTTGGAAGAGTGTTTCAGTGACCCAGTTCAGTCAGCGCTGCTCTGTTGATGGTGCAGAACATCCTCACGCTCTCCGTCTCTCACCCTCCATCATTCCCGCTCTCTCCTTCTCTCTCTGCATTCTGCTGATTAATAATTGAGTGTTTCGTTTTTGTCTGCGCACGCTCGGGAAAAAACGATTAAAAGAGGGAGCAGAAGCGGCAATGATGAAGGGAGCGATGCAGAAAGAGAGCGAAAAAAGCAGGCAGCGTTCGTGCTGCGTTTGAGAGCAGTCAGGAGCTGCCTCATTAGTCCTATAGAGACTATGTAGCGTGTGTGTGTGTGTGTGTGTGTGTGTGTGTGTACTGTGTAGGATTTTTGTTTAAGGGCAAACATCCAGAAGTTTGGAGAAGATTTTTTTTTTTTTTACTTAGATGAGGAAGTCTGTATCGACTTTTAAATGGGTGAAATAATGTTAATTAAATAAGGTATAAGGTATTTGGCTGCTCAACAAATAAATGAAATGAAATGAGGTCTAATTATAGCATTATCTGTATATCATTGTACATTTTCGGCTAAGAAATGATCTGTTACTATGTAGGCTGCAAAACGAACGTCATAGCATCGAGACAAATACTGAAACTGTACTACAGAAATATTAACCCTGAAGTTCTTGGATGTTATTTTTACTGCAATCAATAACAGACACACAAGATGCCAGTACTTGCGTTTGTATGAAACGTAAGCGCAGCTCTGCGGTGTGATACGAGAGACGCCGGTTTCGGTTACCAAATGAGCGTTCCGATATATACAGAGTTGCTGTGGACGAGGAAGAAGATTAGGAAACAAAGTGGCCTTAGTTCCGGAAGTATTTTTCCCATGTGAATTTTTTAAAAATTGTATATAAAAAAACTGATACGAATCACGCTAATCAGCTACAAGATGATATATAACATTAAAAAAATGTGATTTATATAAATCTATTTATGATATAAAATAAATCCATTTATAAAATAAAATAAATAAAAAAATCTTAAATATATATATTTAAAAGGATTGAGTCCTTTATGTCATTTGTTGTGCTTAATGGGAGTTTCTGATTGGTGGAGATTTTTTGCAGAATCATGTAGGGTTGGGCGATGTCTACAAAAATGGCATCGGAAGATGTCCACAGTGAAACATGGTGATGGACGAGGACATCGAGGAGAGGGGTATATTTCTAAGGATTGCCTGTTACATTACAGTGCATACAATTTCACTTATCACATAAACAGAAAAACGGCAAAGACGTATAGGCATAATTTAACCTTAGTGGGACACGTTTAGCAACATGAAATTAATGCATGCTGAGAATAATTAGATGGAAAAAGTAGGCTGTATATGGCTAAATGAACCAGCTAGGCCTTTTTACTAAATAAATATACACAGGTTATGCTAGTATCTAATTATTATTATTATTTTCTGTTAAATATCACGTTGGGCTGCGTGTATTGTTTACTGTTGGATTCGATTGTTTGTGTTACAAGAGAAAATAAATAATTTTGCCTGTAGATTTTATGCAGATTTTCAGGATGCCGGCTCAATATTGTGACGTCTACCTGCCATCTGCCCAACCCTGGAATCATGGATGACCCAGGGAGGATTCTTTTCCTGGCAAAGTGAATTAATGTTATCATACCGGACTAAAACCGAATCACTGACTCGCATGGGGTATAACAACCTCCGATTAAGCCGAGTTTATGCTCAGGGAAAAGATTGAATCCAAGATTTGCCGTTAAAATCGCATACCAAAACACCCAACAACGTGAAAGGATCACGATTATAGTTTTCTACTTGGGAAATAAATAGACTTTTTCTGTCTGTAACCCGACTGTCATGCTCTATATGATTGACCAACCAGAATCGAGTGTTCCAGTGAATCGTGTGATAAGATGAAAATATACAGAAAATCTCAGTGCAGACAAAACATAGCAAATCAAGTACTATTAAAATGTGCTATAATGAAGTGTGCGGTGTAGCGTGATAGCTGGGTTATTTGCTTCATGTTAGGAGTGTCTATCAGCTCATAAACCCCAGCACTGCTTTGGGCCTGTTATCTCACTGGAGTGTGTATCGGCTGTTCTGACTCAGTGATCAAGATGTCCGCCGCTCATTGGATTGCTCCTCTTTTTCACATTTCTGCTTTTAACACTTACTGGAGAGGCAGACATGGAGCAGGGGCTCGCCGGGAGCTAGAAGGACGTCTCTGGCGTCGACCCAGCATGCCTCGGAAGATGTCTAACGTTCCTGACTGCTCTGTGACCTGAAAAAAAAGGAGTGTTAAGGGGGATTGTGTGTCAGTGTGTTATTTCCTACACACACACATAAATCAAGCAGTCACATTTCAACCGGCATCACTTACAAGAGGAAGAGAGATGGTGTGGGTTTCGCACACTTGGCCGTTTGATCGCTCCGTCCGCTGTTTTCCTCTGGGAATCTCTTTATGTCGTCTTTTGTCTGTACAAAGGAGTGTATCACAGGACAAAAATGATGACAGAGTGTTTACATTAAGCAACGATGTTGTGTGTGTGTCTGCATCTTCTACTCTAACCATACAGCAGACCACATGTTAGAAATAAGCATGTTTTGTTTCCTGTTGATTCTGTGTGACATCTTTCTCTTTCTGTCTCTCACAGTCCGGATGACATTGGCACATGTTGGTACATTCTGCTTTCTGGATCGGTCTTCATCAAAGAGTCCATGTTCCTGCCACGCTCCAGGTACGTCCCTTACACCAATTCTGTCAAATATCAAACATTCACTCTCAGACGTTCTCTTTCCGTTAACCTGTTATGTGTGTCAAGCTTCTCTTTCTCTGAAAGTCTCCAAAACTGAACTGGATCGAAGACATTTAAAGCCCAATTCTGAATAAACAAAATTTGTAACAACGAACCTTAAGAAGAGTAAATATCCATTTTTGCATTTTGTTAACAGTTACTAAGCCTCATGTCATTCCAAACCTGTTATTCTTCGGATCGCAAATCAAGATGTTTTGCATTTAATCTGAGAGCTTTCTGGTCCTCCCATAGACTGCAATGGTTCTACCACGTTCAAGGCCCAGAAAGGTACCAGAAACATAGTCAAAGTAGTCCATGTGACGTCAGTGGTTCAATCAGAATTTTACGAGAGTACTTTTTTGATAAAAAAACCCCCCAAAATAACAACTTTATTCATATAACCCAATGCATACACATGCATCATGGTGCTCTCATGAACGTGTCTTCAAAACAGAGATATAAGAGAAGAAAATACTAAATAAAGCTTTTAATTATTATTTACATTTGTTTTTGCCCAAAAAGTATTCTTGTTGCTTCATAACATTCCAGTTGAACCCACTAATGTCACATGGACTACTTTGACGTTTCCTTCCGGGCCTTGAACATTTAAGAACTCTTGCATGTCTATGGTAGTATCAGAAAGCCCTCGGATTATATCCAAAACTGCTTAATTTGTATTACAAAGATGAAGGAAGGCCTTACAGGTTTGGAACAACATGAAGGTGAGTAATTATTGTTTTATTTTTGTGTTAACTGTCCCTTTAACTGCCAATTAATATAAAGTCCTGATCCTAGTTTGTCACTTTAATGGGCCAAGTGTAGATATACACATCAAAAAATGGGACTGGGACCAATTTACTTGAAAATCAAATGAGTTGTAATCAAATTGAGAATTATATCAGAGGTATAATAATAAAAAATGATTGTAAAAAAAAATGTGTAATTTAGTTTAGCTGTGTCTGTGTGTCTAGGTATGTTGTGTCTGCTTTAATTCAGCCAAGATTTAATTTGC
The DNA here is from genome assembly GCF_018831695.1 of Puntigrus tetrazona. Taxonomy (NCBI): domain Eukaryota; kingdom Metazoa; phylum Chordata; class Actinopteri; order Cypriniformes; family Cyprinidae; genus Puntigrus; species Puntigrus tetrazona. Next base: position 13,819,266 of record NC_056712.1, read on the forward strand.
AATAATTTTTTAAAACTCTGTATGATTTTGTTTCTTCTGTGCAACAGAAAAAGAGAAATTGTGAATGTCTTGGTCATTTTTTCCCACAGGCATTAAATGGGTATCTTTTATCTTTTCAGAAAGCACCATAAGCATACATGTATATACATATATATTATATATATATATATATATATATATATATATATATATATATATATATATATATATATATATGTTTTTGTTCTGCTTCAAAAGACTTGAATGTTTGACACTGCATGGATTTATGATATGTTTATGGTGAGTCGAAATGTTTCTGTTGTATAAAGTAACGTAAAGTCGCCTGTAGTACATTACAGATTGTTTCTAATCAGCTTTACAATAATAAACTGTTAGGTATGTTATTATGCAACCCAAAACATTTAAATGTTAATTCATTTCAGCTTAATAACAGTTAATTAATTTTCCAAATTAATCAATTAGGAAACATTTCAGCTCATGGGAAGTCATGAAGGTTTAAAGTGAAATAATGGCTGAAGTTCCATTTTTTTGATTGATCTGTCCCTTTAATTTCTGAGCATGGCATGTAATCAGTTACCCAGTGCAAACATTATAACTCGAAAGTATCATAATTTGACTACTTTAGCTATGCCCATATGCAAAAGTAGAATCAGTATTTTGCTTGGCACACTACAATCTCCCTGTAGCATAGAACTAGACAGAAATAAAGTTTATACAGAAAGAAACATATTGACTGGGTGTAATTTAAAAGCATAGCAAGCTGCACAAAACACTTGACAGAGATGCAGTAGAATTGACTAGCAGTTGGGAATATGTCATTTTATCACCATGGCAATAAAAAACAGGTCTCTCCCTCCCTCGCTTTTTCGTTTGGCTTCATGGAGAGAGCTGTGATGTGTTGCTCCTGTAATAAACTGCGACTGTGGCGTCCAGTGAATGAAAACCAACAGGACAGCGGTGCACTTTATAAACAATGTCTTGATAGCTCTCACAAATGGCCATTCAACCCCCCAACCCCCTCCCCTTTCTTTAGCACGTGACGTTTGTTATTCGCTTCCAGTTTCTTTCCAAACAAAAACACTCTCTTTTCAGTTCCGATTTCGTGTAACGTTCCTGTTTAATCGCACCTGAAACTCTCACTCATTACAAATGCAGCCTCCAAGTGTTTAATTGCACAGCGATTAGCATCATTAAAAGCATAATGGTGTACAAAGAGCTGGCAGAAGTCAGAGTTGAGTTGGAGGTGGCAGTACCACCTGGTACTCGTGCCAGTACTTATGCAACAAGTCCAAGTCCTTTAAAATGGTTTTGCAGGCTTAACTACCAACAATCGTTTCTGTTGTTATAAACTCTGTTAAATCTGATCCTTCAGTAAATACATTGTTCTCGTAAGTATTTGGGACTGCAAGATTTTGGAAAACATTGATAATGACGGTTTTCAGAGATTTTTACTCATGCTTTAACATGCTTCTACATGGCACACTATCTGCAACAGTGAACGTTCTCAGAACTTCTCCGATTCTCTCCAGCTCTTCTAGTGATGTTAACAGAAGGCTTGTTTGAAGTTATCTGGTCTTTAATGTTCTCAGAAATTTAGCACATCTGTAATTCTTTTTTAAATGTTGAATGTTTTTTAAACTCGTTTCAGAAGGGCATTCAAAAGTGATCCTGGGATGTTTGCAAAATGAAAAATTGAACGTTCCAGAAATGATTTTGCAACTTTTAAAAATGTGACATTGCAAATGTTCACAGAACATTCATAATTAACATTTTTATACCTTGAAATAAAATGTTGGGAAAATGTTCATCGAACATTTTTGTTAGCTGAGATGATCCTTTAATATGGTGCATGTTACTATATGATTTTTGCTACTACTGATTTTTATGTACTAAATTTTTTAAATTATTTTTTCCAAAGTGTTTACATGTCCTTCAAATCATATATATGTTTTTTTGGCTTAACAAAACAAACCAAATACTGAATTCAGTAAAATTTATTAACATGCTCACATTTTCCATGGTTATTTTTATTTTTATTCATCCACAGATAAAAGGTTTTGCTAAAATGCAAGCTTTATAATTCTTTCAGGTTTAGGAAGATGTTTTTTTTTTAATCATTATTATCTTTTTCTACTTATCCACATGCAAACTCCCAGGGTTTTTTTCCCATTGAAGTGCTTTGAAAACATTGCTGTTCCTCCCTGAAATGATATGAATGTACTTCATGAGAATATAATCTACAACATCTGAGTTGTGACTCAGTCCAAGACAATACAAGTTACTCCCTACATGTATCAGCATGCCTCATTTTTTGTTTTGCCACAATTTTTTAGCTTTGAAATTTCAATCTACAGCTAACTTTTAGTAATAGTTAGTGGCATGTTTGTAAATTGTAACTTTTTGCAATTATTTTTTTTATTATATATCTGATAATTTTTTAGATTATAAATCATGCAATTTGAATAAAAATATCCTTATTTTTTTATTTTATTGTTATATTTTTTGTGTGTTTTTCTATTTCCCCGGGTTGCCCTTTAAAGTTTTTCTGGGCATTACTTGCTCTGATCACTACAGGTCTTGAGTAAAGTTGAGAGGTCATGCTGTTTGTGGGTAGAGGTCAACCCCTCCCTCTCCGCTCCACAGGAAGTAAGAGGCAGGCAGGAATGTTGGCTTCAGTCGATCACCACTGACTCTCAAGAACGCACATTCCCAACGCATACTCTCATAAGATGAAGGCAGTAGACTGAGCTGTCAGAACAGAGCGCAGCGTACGTGAAGCTGGATTATCATGTGGCGTTCAAGAAATCGTGTGGTAGCAGTGTGTGGTTATGAATATTAAGAAAGGACATTAAAAACACATTTGAGGTAGAAGCATGGAACTGAATGCATGATTTTCAAGAAGCCAGGATTGTTTATGGATTTCACTGGGCATATATTGTAACAACTGTCTCGTCTTCGGGTACAGGTATTTTTTATTTATTTGTTATTTATTTGCTTTAGATATTCTGTACTATTTTCTATATTATGTGCACAATTAAATTACTTTAGGAAATGATTTTAAATATTTTTATAGACACACTTTAACAAATAACTATTTAAAGGACGTTTTAAATTTTTAAAAATATTTTCTCTAATTATATATAAATTTTATTTTATTTATTTATCTTTTTTTTAATTAATACCAATGCTAAAATGCTGGTTGAAGTAATCATACCTGAAGTGTCAAGCTTTGCTAATCAAGCCTCCAGCATTTCGATCCCTGCTTTATATCAGTTCAGGGTTGCTCTTGAAATGCTGTTTACTCTGCTTTATGTTGCCATGTGTCTGCAAGTACAGATCTGAGAGGCAGCAGAGCTGTTTAGCACTCACTGAAGCGTTACAGTAGAATCCTGTTATTGCATTACCATTCTACTGTACTTCAGCATGTCCTTAAGCCTTCCAGTGTATTCCTTCTCCCCTCTGACTTTCCCACCAACAGCACTTGCATAACAGCTCTTTAATCTGCGCTCTGCTTAATATGGAGAGATGAAAAAGAGGCTTATTTACTTTGGAGACCCCTATGTTCTTAGCTGGGTGCGAGTGCCTGCCACGTTCGTCACAGAATCACATTCCAGACACCCGGAATGTTGTGTAATATGGAATGTAGGGGCAGACTGGGTGGGCATCACGTCTCAACGGGAGTTCAGTTCCAAAAGAATGTGGTGCGTTGTCTGGTGTTAATATAATTTTTTTTTCCCTGGCTTCTGATGAATTCTTTTTAGACTTTGGGATTTTATAAGCCAGAGAGCTTTTTCTTAGCACATCTAAAAAAATATATATATTATCTATAAGTGTGGTGAAAATGGATTTCATTTTTCTGTTCCTATTGCACTTTGCCTTTTAAATTAGACTTGAAGTCTCAGATTTTCAGTGTGGTTTCAGAATATACCCGCTGTATCATTAACTCTATCATGAATGATGAATGAAAACACTATGTCTTGAGGTTTTGTATTTGAATTGATGCCTGTAAGGGAAGTCAAACAGCATTACAACACTGACTGTTCATTGTGTGTGGTCTTAGAATGAGGAACAATGTATGGAGAGAGAATCCCACCTGTTAGTCTAACCATATTAGCTACTTACTATATCTGCCAGGTGCGCTTCTGCAGTAACCCATACAGTGTACAACACTAAGTGTCGTTTTACTATTGTAAATGTTTAAAAGAGCATGCTGACTGCCATTGTCTCGCTTTGTCAGTCAGTTTTTAGAAGTCTGTGTAGCGATTTTCACCCAGCTAAATCACTGTAGGGGTGCGAGTGTGTCAATTTTTGGACCAAAGTATCATCTGGCAGCTCATTCAGCTGCAAAAAGTGTCTTACGAGCAGCATTAATGGTAAATCAACAGACCAGATGACAGGTGAAGTGTGCAAACAGCAGCAAAAAAGGATGTCAAGTACCCGACCTGCCTAGTCCCATCCCAAACTCACTGTCTTTTTATGCCAGACTCGGCTGAGACGCTTAAACAAACAAATAGAATTTCAGTTTGATGCCAATCTGGAATATGAGGGTTCAAAAAATTTAAATATATCGAAAATTGCCTTTAGATTTGTTTTTAGCAATGCATATTACTAATCATAAATGAAGTTTTGATATATTTATTATTGGAAATTGACAAAATATCTTAATGGAACACGATCCTTAATATCGTAATAATTTGTGGCATGAAAGGAAAAAAAAGTGTATATTATAAATAATTTTGACCCCCTAATTTTGCTACAAATATACCTGTGCTGATTCTGTGGTCCAGGGACACACATAACACCTTCGTCTTGTGTGGAACTCCGCCTCACATTTCCATTTTTATTTTCAATAGAGTTTTTTGTGCTGCTACTCAAACGCTCCATCACTTTGCACTGTACTTCTTTCATTAGGCCGTGATGTCATTTGGTGGACTTTTCCAGTCTGCTTGTAGTTTCTTTCCCAGTGGAGCCTTACTGCCTAGACCAGGAACACTGCCACAAGTGTGTGGATATGTGCTCCTTTCCGAGCATGCTTTCATTCCCACGGAATTTCAGGATTCCATGATTGGTGGAGCGGTTTATAACCTTTCTCTCTCCTGTTCTTCTCCTCTTTAGTTTTGGGAAAAGGTCCGCAGGGAGTTTACGCCGTGGATGCGAGTGCATCGTTCTGGAGCCATCCGAGATGATTGTGGTGAGTAATCATCATCTTAACTTCATACTCTTACTAATCACACTATGTAATTGCTGTTTTGTGCTGTAGTTTCATTCCTCTTTCCCAGTGGTTCCCACAGTGAGCTATGCTTTGCCCCCAGGGGCACACACAAGGTCAGGTTTGACATGACATGGGCAGATAACAATATTAGCTATTCCCAATGCGCTGACTAAAACACTTTTCCGAAGAAAATGTGATGGTTCGATAGGAAACGATGGTTGACTGGTTGTCCAACAAACTGACTGCTACTTTGCACATAAGCTGACTAGTTTAAAGAGAAGGCCTTACTTTTGAACTATGAATGTTATTTAAATAGTTATTGATTACACCAAACAATATTTGTGGGATTTGTTGAGACCGATGGGGAAAATTAATGTCGGAACACAAGCTTTAAGCTTTTACTGTAGACATTTGAGTGAAGGAGAGCGGTTTAATTTTCTGCTTTCTAGTTTTGTTTAGCATCAGGTGAGCCAGGCTAAAGTTACGTTTAGGAATCACTGCTGTAATGATAAATGGCATATAAATGTTTCTGTACTCCTCCACATCTGTCTCTTTCTCGGTTTGAATTTGGCATCTTGTTTACATTTTACCACAAGCAAATTTCATTGTGGATTTGTTCCTCTTAAATTACTCAGCCCACTGCGGTTAATGTTCAACGTGGCCTGAATTCAGTGCTCTCGTCTTGCCAAAAACCCTAAAACGATTATATTTAGGAACCCAAGCACTTCTGTGCGTCCTAATATATTCCATATTCAGTTCATGATGTATGTACATGAGTAAAGAAAAGCCTCCCTATCTGCATTTGCAGCCTGGGATTTGGTTAAGCTCTCAGGGTGGCATGGAAACATGCCTGCATGTGACTGAATGGGCTCCTATATGTTTCTGCATGTTGAGTACACTACTGTTCAAATGTTGGTGGACTGTAAGGTATTTTAAAAAATGAATACTTTTATTCAGCAGAAACACATTAATGTGATCAGAGGTGACATTAAAGACATTTAAATGTTATGTAATATTAATAAGCAGCATAATTCTTTTCAGCGTTAATAATAATAAGTGTTTGTTATGTGCCAAATTGAACGATTTAATTACATTTATTTTTTATTTTATTATTTTTTATTTTTTACACTGAAAAGCTTTGCCTAAAAATCCAGTCAAAAATGCAATTTGCTGTATAATGTGAAATGTCATTTAAATTTGTCAAATTTCTGATGGATAAATCAAATGTAGGTCAGTACACTTCAATCAAAATGCGATGTGGACTAGTGTCTGTGAATATTATGCTGCAAAAGACTATTTAAATATGAATTCTACATGTTACGTGTGTCTCCGTGAGAATAAATGATGCAGACACACGGTTTTCAGCCTCTAGTTCTTCAATATGAGAACATTATCACATTTACATAATGTCTTGAAATGTTTTGAGAGTCACTTCTTGAGCATTTTACCATTTATTTACCAAGCTTTCATCAAATCATATAAATGGAGAAGCTTAAAGTTCGGTTTAACTCAGTTATTAACTCAGTCTGTATGAAATCAAAATTTATTTTGTTAGTGCACATTGTTAGTCTTAAGGTGAACAATTAAGGTGCAAAAATATAACTCCGCCCTTTTACTCAATATTTTCTTTCAGTTGGAAATATGTGAACTTTTTGAAATAACTTTGGCTGCAACTTCCAGTTCACTGCCATTTTAAATGTATTTATAGTACTGATTACTATTAATACAGTTATTATTTAAGGTTATGAAATCTATTTAGAGAGGCCTTTCGTTATTAAAATATAAAAAAACAAAATTCAAATTCAAATCAGAGAATTAATGGAAAACACAGAATTTGATAAAAACAAAACAAAAATGTTTGTTTAAAAGACCGATTTCACAGGGGTGAAGTCGAACGGATTTCATAGGGTCTTGTAAGTCGTATAAAAGCTTCTGCCAAATGCATCATCGTAATCTCCTGTTTGGGCGATGGCCACTGTCCTCGACAGTTGATGGTGCCCTTGTTGGGTAACTCATCTGTTATTACTGGCTGATGCTGCCCTGTAATTACGGGCCGAGGCAGGATATAGATACTGCACTCTCACTCGCTCACACCGCCCAATATATTCCCACTGCTTCGCGCTCGCCGGCAGTTGCCATAGCAGCGGTTGGTACGGTAGCGAGAGATTTGATGTGTAATCCCAAAGGCAGAGTGGGTGTGAAATGTGAGGCTGCAGCAAAATAAGGCAGAGGGATAATCATGTCACTTTTTATGGCATAATGTCACAGTGGCCAGCCCTTTTTATATGCAACTTATACCCATCATGTGTATGATGGTGCCACCCTCGTTCAAAGACCTGCCACGGACAATTTCTGCATCTTAATTTCATTTTTATATGCCACGGTTACAGAGCACCCGGCTAAGATAAAGAATAAATATCGATCCGGAGCACGCACGGTTTGGTTTTTGCACATGTCTGTTATTTGAACTCTTAATTTCAAGGTTAAACTCTGCTCTGAAAGCCCCTTGCAAGCGGCTCCTCTGAAGCTACATCTCCCCTTTTCTACCTTTTTCTTTCTGTCTGCTGTGCGCCTCTCTTTGACGTAGGTGTTTGAGGCTCAGCCCACACACACACACACACATACAATCACTCTCCCACACACACACACACACACACACAGACAGGCTCGCACACCCACTTCTATTTTTACACAGCGCCAGTAAGAGGGGTGGGAGGGGGGTGGGGGGTGAGGAGAGAGAGAGAGAGAGAGAGAGTCTCACTCAAATCGCTCCTCCGTTTGCAGGTGGACTATATGGATGAGAATGAGGAGTATTTCCAGCGGCAGGCATCGCACCGACAGTCCCGCCGAAGGTTTCGCAAGATCAACCAGAAGGGCGAGCGACAGACCATCATCGACACCGTAGACCCCTATCCCGCCGGCAAGCCGCCCGTTGCACGGGGATACCATACGGTTAGTCATATGTTTTAACTCTACCTGTACAGTTTCCCTTTTGCCCCTTCCCCTGTATGACTGTCGGCGTTCCTGGTCCTCACCTGTCCGGCTTTGCTTTTCAGTTTGTTTAAATGTGTAGTAAATGTGTCATTCCAAGTGCTTCTTTTTTTTTGCTTGCAATATTATTTATGCGTGGGGATGGATGGTATGATAAAATCTGATATTATAGTATGAGTGATTTTAGACTGTATAGTTATTTGTACAGGATTTACTACAAGATTAGTTTATGTATTCAGTTTTCATAGTTATGCAGAATTTTTGGATAATTTAACGAATTCAGCAAGCAAGGGTGCGTTTATTTGCTCAAAGAAATGCTGTTCTTTTGAAGTTTTTATCTGTTTAATCCTAAAAAAAAAAAACGACTGTTTTCAACTTTGATAATAAGAAATGTTTCTTGAGCACCAAATGTGCATTTTAGAATTATTTTTAAAGGATCATATGACTTAGATCTTTGTAAGATCTGTACTAATAATCATGCAGTTTTTTTCATAATACAATGAATATTGTGTGTGTGTGTGTGTGTGTGTGTGTGTGTGTGTGTGTGTGTGTGTGTGTGTGTGCGTGTGTTAAAGCTTTAGTTGTAAAAAAAAAAAAAAAAAAATGGAAGCAACCCACAATTGTTTTTTTAAACAACTGTTATCTATGCCCAAACAGATTCACATAACTCAATATTATTAATCATACTAGTCAGTCTTAATTCTAACTGAATGAGTCACAGTTAAAGCTGTTAATTAGCTAATATGTGCAAGTTAATCTCTTTTGTCACTTTTATGAGCAAATAATGATGCTAATATATCTACATTGTATAAATGCTGCAGGAAAATCTGTCCCACTTGATGCGTTTATAACATTGCAAGATATATATACTGTCACACCGTCTAGCGTGGTCTATGTATAGTAATATATTCAGTGTATGTGACTTCTGCAGCAAAATGTAACATAAGCTAGCATTTCCTCACTATAACCAGTGCAGTGCATCAGATGCGCACCATAATGTACCCCTTAAAAAAACTTACACTACAGGAACATTATGTAAAGCTTTAGGCTACTGGAAGTCTGTTGGCACTCTTTTTGGTAACATTAACCACTTCTCTTTCCTCATATTACCGATGTGAAAGGAACACGATTTCTGTCTCCTTCCTCTGAACTTTGCTCTGCTACTATATTTGCATTTGTTCTTCTGATACTGTAAGAATCGGTTTATTTAGCTAGCGCCGCCCCATTCTCACGGGGTTGTGTTTATTTATTTATTTTATCTTCTGCCTTAAAGGAATGTGCTGGGTTAAAAACAACTTAAGTCCCTTTGAAAACATCTTTTGTGCCTGTGTGCGCTAGATGCTTCACTCGTTTCCATCATAGCCGCTTGTTTTCCTTGTTGTGCTGTGGTGGCTTTTCTATGGTTTCTCTGTAGGTGTTAGCTGGTGTTCTGCCTGTGTGTTTGCAGTCAGTATGTCGTGTTGGCTGAAGATGTGCTGGTGTTTTATGCAGTCGGTCCCACTGTGCTCTGGCTAGGTTGAAGTGAGAATCCACTGCACTGCTACCATCTGTATGTGTGATATACAACATCATGGAGCCCCAGCTGAGTGAAAGAAAGAAAACCTTTATGCATTTGTACATTTACATTTGGTCAGATTAAATACATTTTTCCTTTGATAATTGTTAAAATTATTATATTTATTCCACTTAAACTATGTGGTTGCACCCTAGGGGGTCTGCCAGTTTTTGAGACTTTTTAAAGCTGAAGGTCAATTTTGCCCTCTTAAAGGAATAGTTCACCCATAAATGAAAATTAGCCCATATTTTACTTACTCCCGAACAGTACTTTGGATTTATCCGATTTTCGGGGTTTTAAAATAATGGCTGCAATCCATCTGCATTAACATGCTAGGAAGAGCCTGACTGTAGAAGAAAGTCATATAGGGTGGCTTCAGGTGAGTAAAATATGGGGTAATTTTCATTATTGGCTAAACTATTTCTTTAAATATATGCCAGTGCTAACACTTATTTTTTAAAAATTTTGATTTCTATTATTACATTAACCGGCATTAAATTAAGTATTAGCACTTTTTTAATTTTATTATTATTTAATACAATTTTTATGACATATAACTGATGCATATTTTAATTTATACTTTATTTTATTTATTTTTTTATTATTATTTGCTGTTACATTATTAGACTAATCAGCATTAAATTGAGGGCTTCCAAAAATCTTTTATTGCTGTCAAGCAATTAATTGCGATTAGTTGCATCCACAATTGTTTGCATAATATGTGTGTATACTTTGTATATTGTGTATATATTATTTATGTGTATATAAATACACACCCATGCATGTTTATATTTTAGAAGAATGTTACATTCATATATTTATATATATAAATAATGTAAATTATATGACTATAAATATATGCATAAATATTTTCAAAATTTATATATATATATATATATATATATATATATATATATATATATATATATATATATATAACTTACACATATATTTTCCAAATAAAAACATTTATTTCCAATGCGATTAGTCGCAATCAATCATTTGACAGCACCATTTTATTTTATTTTGACTTTACTAACGCATGCATTTCATTTTATATAATATTTTTATATTCATTACTTTATTTAATTGAAAGATTAGATTTTTTTTTTCAGGTTAGGTTAGTATAAATGTTTTTTTTTTTTTTTTTTTTTTTTTCTTCTGCACCTTGAGAAAATGGGTTGAGAAGATTTTATTCTACTAAATCTCCAGCAGTTTTGAAATCAAGTCTTTATTTTCATAATGCATTGGGCGTCAATCTTGTGAATTTTTGACACAGATGTTTCATGGAGGTTCAAAGCTGGACCCTCACGTAGACACATTCCAGATTTTTCTCCCCCAAATGTACTGCAGTTCATTCCCAGCATTCCTCCCATTCCCCAGGGAGAGAAGCCAGTGTTCCCTCGGCTTGTTTGGAAATTCCTGTTTTGTTTAGTGCAACGAAATACGTCAAGCATCATTGAACTAAATAGTTTTTCCCTCGAGATACATTAGAAGGGGACGGCAAGATTATTCCCACCATTGTATCTTCTCAGCTGCGCAGTTTTCCCAAACAGCTCCTTTTTTGTTGGTACGGTCTGTCGAAAGCGATTTGGACCATGTTTTTGTTCTCAGATCAGTGGTAGGAGGCTAAAAAAAAAAAAAGTTCACAGTAGCTTCTTCAAGAGGGACCGCAGCGCATTGGATGTTAAGCTGACGGGCATTCCAGCTAATCCGTGAGTTTTTGAGAGTGCTTCCACGGTGGGATTTCCATACTCAGACATAGCCGAAGGTGAAAATTCACTTCACAAACATTACATCATGCATCAGCCTTGAGTATCTCACATAACCTTATAGAGACTTGCTGACTGGCATTAATTTGATTCAATTTCCGGCACCAGAATGAAATAATTGTACTCTGAGCTGCCTTCCTTACACAACTCAGCCGAGTCTCTAAGCGTTCCTGCCCTAGATGCGATTCAGATTTGTCATATTGTATTTGGAGTCATGTTGTAGATGCACAATTATTCAGAACAACTCTGAGACAGATGAGGTAGAGTTCATTCATCTCAGTGATGTTAGTGAACACTCATTCTGCACGTATTTTGGATATTAAAAAGTTATTCACTGTTATGCAGTCTTAACATGGATTTAGATTACTGCACAAAATTACTTGAATTTTATTATTATTATTATTATTATTATTATTATTATTATATATATTTTTATTTTACTTTATAATAATTCCAGGGTGGTATTTTATTTTTTAAAATGTGCACAAATTGCAGCATTATTTGTGGAATTTGGTAATTATGCCATTATGTACACTATCTGCTGAAAATAACAAGTGCTCAGAACCGCTGAGAGAATTTGAGTTTGTACTCGTATCACGTGGAATTGTTATTTGTAAAGTTAAAACTGTAGTTTCGGTTAATAGCTTTGAAATCACGTCTAGAAATAATTTAGAATGTAGTCTTTTTCTGCCTTCATCTGGTGTAACAAGTAATGAATTGTTCAAAACTGTAATTTTAAGGGATAAAGCCATTCGGAATTTCCTCTTTCAGTAGAAAAGAAAACTGCTCTCGTCAAGCTATTTGATGAAATTTGTTTGTCTGTCAATAGTGACTTTAAGACCAGTGAACAGTGACTGCCTTGTTGTTGGCTTACACTGGGCACCATTTTGTCTCTATAAATCTGTCTTTTTCCCCTTCCTCTTGGTACTGTGGGGCTTTAATGATCATGAGACCCTCATTCAGTCAATGAATACCAGTTTTTTGCATCTCCTAGTTTGCTGATCATTGCATTTCAGTTGTTCAATGACTGAATGACCTTCAATCCTTTGTATTTGGTTGCATAATTAGCTGCTTTTCCGTTCACCTGAAATGCCCGAGTTCCCTTTTTATTTTAGCTTTGTGGCTTTTTATTTCAGCATCCGCCTCATGTTTCTCGGCTATGTGCGTATGTGTGTGTGTGTGCACTACCCTCTGTTGTTTTTTTGATAGCGTCTGAGCTTTTATAAAGGATGTGTCCCTCTCTTCTTCCCGTAGTATGACTTGCAAAGTGCTTAACAGGGTTTCTCTGAGCCTGCTCTGCTCTTCAATAACCCAGGCTGATAATAACTCTCCTCTTCTCTGCTTCTCTCCTCATACTGGCTCCTCTGCAGGAATGCGTTAAGGCTCAGGTATCGTACTTATTCACTGTTTCTGTTCCTCTTGTGTGTGTCACTTCCTGCTGTGATTATATACTGTATGTTTGTGTAGGTTATATATGTGTGTGTGTGGTAAGAGTTTATGACCCTGTGACCATAGCAGTATGGCTTATCTGTGTGGATGTCTTGTGTGTGTGTCTATGTTGCCAAATCAATGTTTGATCCAAAAATGTTTTAAAGTGGCTGATGCTATTCCACAAGCCTTCGGGTTACACGCTGAGATTATTGCCTTATAACTAGTCAAACAAACTAGATTTTTTACATTTTTAAAAGAATATGTGAGTGGCTCTTGCCGGTGGAGAAGCTGCTAGGCTTCCTGAGGCATTGCTATGCTGTGCTATTAATGGTTTTTAGTGTGTTGCTATGCGGTTGCTAGGGTGTTCAGGGTGGCTGCTAGGCGGTTGCTTACAGGACCAAGCCACCAGTCTCTATCATGTTCCAGTCCCTAAATATGGCATGGGTCCCTCCTTCAGAGTGGTTTTGTTTTTTGAGGGGACTTTTTTTGTTTGTTTTTAGTTTAGATTAGTTTAGTTTTGTTTTTTGTTTGAAATTTGAAATACTACAAAGCATTATATGGAATAATAACATGGACATAGGAAGCTTTTTCGTAAAAGAGTGTGATGTACCATCCATGCTGTTCGAATAAGCATCCCGCCAACTAATGTATTAATTTTAGTCATAATTCTATTTGACTTAATTAGCCATAGCACAGTCGTATTTTCACAGAAATGCAAAAACGTTAATTTAATACCATGACAATCATCAGTGACTAAAGATTTATTTGATCCGAAGCATTTTCTCTTATTTACTTTGCTATGCACAGTTAAATTTTCAGTTGCATTTTGCCTTGTTTGTTTAATTTATTTTCCAGATGACCCTGTCATAACAGAATTGTCCAACAACAGCAATTAAGGATTTTATAGCTAGACTTAATTGTGCTGCACTACCAAGGCTCAGCCCTTTTTAAACAAACAAGGGTACATGTGAGATTTTTTTGTGTGTTAATGTGTTTATATGTGTCTGTTTTAGCGTGTTATTTGACGCCCTAGGCCTGATGAGGATTGCTGATGGGTAGACTTAGGAGCCGCTAAGCTGATACTTGTTTTGCGGTAATTAGATTCAGTGAGGAGTGAAGCAAAGCGATTGAGAGATGGAAAGTGTGATCGTGTGTGTTAGAGAGTGGAAAAGAGTGAGAGAGGGAGTCTTGTCAGGTGTTCTTGTGAAGAGTCGGCTCTATTTTTAGAGCTGTCCTCAGTGATGGCTGCTGCTGCAGTATACGCCGGCACTGAGACACAAAAGGCCTGCACTTAAAAAGATTTATACCGCTATAAACACGCACAAACATGCAAAGCTATCAGATGGCTTCAGAAGACTACTGCAGAATATACAGTAAAGGGTTGCATCTGTTATGGCCCTAAGGGTTTTATGCTGTCACAAATGTATTGTGGTGAAGAAATATCACTAAACATGCCTTGTTTTGTTCATATTTACAGCATGACGCTGTAGAATGAAAATGATTTGTATTTCTCCCCTGCTAAACTGTCCATTAGCATAAACGACAGTTGACAGTTATGACACCTGCTCCGTCATAGCTGTTATGACAGTTATGATAGAGCTGATGGTTTAAACCACACAGACATTTCAAATGATAACAGCGGGGCGTCGGGTCCAGATGGACGGCTAGGAGCAGCGTACCTTGCAGAAACTTTGCAGCCCTACTTGCCCTTTGATCTTGCACTCTTTTCGTCCCTCTTTCCTCTCATTTTTGTTACAGATTACCATGCATACATGGCAACAGAGGTTGACCGTTAAACCAGCGAGCTGTAAAGTCCCATCCAGTGACCTTTTAGTTTTATACTTTAACTTTTACACATGAAACTTCATTTCTCTAAAAGCAAATGGCCACAACTTAGCTCTGTTATGGCCAGAGTTGCGAATCAAGAACTGATTCGTATTTTAAATAACTGATATTTGATATTTGTGATGTACAGTTCTCTTAGTACAGTTTTTTATGCATGGAACAACAGACATGCAACACTCTGATTGTTTAACAAATGAATTGATTCCTTATTAGTTACTAGTGTTAAACAGCCCTCACTGGTTCAAACCAGACTCAGAACCGGTTAAAGTGGTTATTCTCCTAATAAATGAGCTGCACATAGGCCTTTGGAATACTTCCTCTACCTGACTAAATGAATCATTAATGGAATCAAATCTGAACCAGAATCGTTCATTAATATTGATTCTAATCCCGCAATTTCTATAGAGTCGCATGTTGACATGTTACAAAAAATGACTTATTATTAGTTATTTAGATGAGATCCTCCCTCTCTGTGTTTTATTTAAACACTGACTGATTACGTATGCAGAAAATATGAATAATACATACGTGAGCCATAGTTTTGATATGTGCATGTTGTAGTAATCACACATCAGAATTCAGCTGCTCTACTTCTGGAAGAGTTGAAAAATCCCACTTCCTTCTTTGGGTGTTCTTACGTTGACCCTCTGCGCCCTTTACAATTACCAGAACACCGAATCTTATTTCACCATTGTTTTCAGACCACCAACTCTTCCTCCTGCATTATTTCTTTAAGAAAGTCACAGCTTCCCTCGCTCAAGTAGGAAATCCTCTTCCTGCGTCTGTGTTTCGAGAGGAAGCATCCACGATTGAAAGTGCGCTAGTAAAACATGGACACTTTGAACCCTCACAGGCGATGTGAGAATCAAGCAGCACTCATGAGCTAGTCAAGATGCTTTCTCTTCCTCCAGAAGATTGAACACCTACAGTACGTTGTCTGTAGCATTGATCTTTCATTAGTCCCATGTTAAACATATCCCTTCCAAGACATATCAGTTCTGCTTAACCACGTCCTAAGAGAGAAAACACACTTTTACCTTTGATCAATAAACTATGCAGCTATAATTGGGACTTCTAAAGAAGTTTTAATGCATTTCAGACTTCAAAACATGTCAGCTACTAGAAACAAATGCCTGCCAAATAGTTATTTTTGAGTAACTATGGTTGGCAAACAATAGAAGCTATATGTAACTATTTACATTTTACTGAATCTTTTCATAGTATAAAAAATCTTTTCAGTAGCTGATATATGTCATAATTTCAGTGCGTCATGGTGTTTAGCAGAAAAGAAACCATAAATGGCACACTAGCAGGCTAATGGATTGTATTACTGAATTGAAAAGGGGTTTATTGTAAAACAAAAAAACCCCAAAACATTAATTAATCAAGATATATTGATCATTGGTGTCTTTTGCTGTTTGGAAATACTTTGTCCTGCCTGACAAACCCATTGTTAATGCATGGCCTGTCTTGGTTTATTTCTTTAATAGCATATAGGTCATTTGAAGTTACTCTCCTTCTCAAGGCAGTGGTCCTTATTGTTATGCATGTGGTGTTCTCCGTCTACTGTCTTAACCAGCTCTAACACTGCATGTTAATTACTGTGCAAGTCATTTAGAAGATTACTCCATGAACTAAGCATCACTATAGACATTTTAATGTAATGAAACAGGTTATTTGAGTTGTTAGTTGGGCCTTACATCACAGTATAAGTAATTATATATCATAAAAAGCGTTAAGCGATTTGGATTTAAAAACAGATTCTGATCATGAGTTTACATCTAAAGAATAACAAGATCTTGTTAGTCTTGACTTGTTTGGGACACATTTTGCTTTGCAGTTTTGCCTTTCTTCATGTTTCTTTACCATGTAAATAACGTAAAGAAATCCTGCCCACTTTAGCCAAATAAATATACTGTATATTAGAGAGAGATTTCTGTAACAGGGGCCGACGTGATGCGCGTCTCAACCCCTATCGCAAAGCAGTGCAATCTTTATTCAATCCAACACAATGCGATTCAATATGATACAGTGGGGGGAAAAATTATGCTATACAATTCAATATGGTACAGGTAATGCTTTTATTTCTTTGTTTCAGACATCGTAAATTAACTTAAGCGCCATCTGCCTTCTCACGGCTCTGTCTTCGTATTGTTGTGGCACATCATATTCATGAAACAGCAGTGATGAAAAAAACATTTAGAAGGGAGAATCAATCTACATGTAAAATATAGGTCACAAATTAGCGCTTACTTTCTAAATAAGTTTTGCGCATCTACTAATTGGATTTTACCAGTGTGTGTGTATAGTTAAAACTATACACCGCAATACAAATAACAACATATCCAATGCACACGTATTTTTTGAACTGATGCATCGCACCGTTAACTTTTGCGCTGGGGTGCTGATAAAAATTGGTGTATGTTTTTAATGAACAGTGCGTTGTACCTGGTTTAGGTCACCCTTGTTTATAAGCATATGTTATACTACAAAAATGAAAAATGTTTGCATTTGCTTGTCAGAGTGGCAGTGAGCTTTCTTCATTGTGACACTGTAGCTGCGGTCTATCCTTCTGGAGAACGAGTGCAGTCTAGCCCCACTGTACTCAAATTTTGAAAAGGTTTGGCGTGAAAGGAATGATCCGGAAGAGCTTCAGTCGATGTTAATCCTATCTGTCTGTCTCTCTCTCTCCTTCTCTGCGTCTTTCTCTCTCTCCCACTTCCTCTCATTTCCTCTGCATCCCGACTCCCTTGTGTATAGGTTGGGGAGGGATCTTTGACAGTTGTGCTGTTTTCAGCAGTAGAGGGATAACAGTAGCTTTTCAAAAGGAACTAATATCTCAATTTGTATTCTGAAAAGCCTCTCAGAGCTTTGTAAGAAGCATGTCATATTTTGCCTACATCATCAGTTCACAAAACTGCTGGGTTTTCCATTATTTATTTATTTTGAACGGATTGATTCATTGATCGAAACTTTCATCCGTAAAGTTAATGCACCATACACCATTTTATGCTGTTTTACATATATTGTGCTTTGATTGGACCTATGCTAAACAAAGTAACGATTTGGAAGTATAACAGCTTGCCATTTGATGGAACGTGATGAAATAACTAGTGATAGTCAATCACCAACAATCGGTCATTTTAAAGTGATAAGCAGCAGCTCCATTGTGTTACCTCCAAAGTCTATTGCTTTACTTTGCTTTTAATGGTTGATGTTTTTTTTTTACTTTTATTAATATGATTATTATAATATTTTTAACCAGTTTATATATATATATATATATATATATATATATATATATATATATATATATATATATATATATATATATATATATATATATATATGTGTGTGTGTGTGTGTTCTTAGTTTTGAAAAACATAAATGATAGTATAATTAATATTTTATTGTAAATATTGTAGTATTTTAGTGTTATTTATTGTCATTTGGATTTACATTTTGAATTCACATATTTTTTTATAGTTTGTCTTTTTGCATTTTTTTAAGCATATGGTGTTTATCATAGGCTGGTGTTCATTTTTATTTTATATAGTTTTAGTGTTATATTAGTACATGAAGTTAAAGTAAAATTAACGAAATTAAAAGAAAAATATTGGCAAAAAATGCACATTTTTAAAAAAATATTTCCCTAGGTAATTTCAGCATGTTAGCGTCTTGTATGCCATCATTAAAATATTTAAAAATGTAAAGATATTTTTCACCGTTTTGATCTCTAGATATCTGTATGTGTAAACATTTTTAAAATCTATATCAGCTGATCACTAAACAGCCCGATTATTATGTACCTTAATCTAAAACCTATTTGCTCACTTCAATCTTCAAACGTATTTATGTCATATTTATTCTGTCTTGGACATGGATACTCTTTGTTGTTTCACATGTAGCGAAGGCTGCTTGACCCACTCTCAACCTTTCCATAATGAGCGTCTATTGTTCCTGAAATGCACTCTGGGTGATGCCGAGCCGTCCCTTGATGTGACCCTGTTACCACAGTGACGTAATGACGCTCTGTTTTCCTACGATGATTGGTGCTTACTCTAACGACAGGACGTGGCAGCACCTGAGCTTGTTTTTGTCAGGCATTACATCATCGGGGATGATGTCATCAGGGGGTTGTTTTGGTCCCTGTGCGTAGCTGGAAGCCGTCCAAAATTTCAATCTGAATCTTCACGCCCACGTCGCCTTTGTAAGCACAAACGTGCAAGCTGGCTGTTTCTTTTTGATATGGTAGCAAAGCGCTTATGTCTAAGAATAATGCTAAACTCATTATATATTGCATATAATTAGCATTTCATTTTACTGAATTGATATAAATCCTTTGATGCACCCCATAACAACATACATTTTAATGAAAATATATTTTCTTGAGCAATATTTATACACACACACATATGTGTATGTATGTATGTATTTATTTATTTATTTTCGTCTTTATTTTTACTATAAAGGTTATTGTTACCAGACTGCTAAGGTTATTTATGTCATTTTGTCATATTTTCCTTTTCATTGCGAATGGATATTTGCACAAGACATCTGATTGCCTGTTGACCTGCTTGATGCATTGTTCGTATTTTTCTTTGTTATTCAAATTCTTATCATCATATAGTGTCAGTCCAGGGCACAGCTAGATATCACATCTCTCCTCTCTGAAAACAATGATCGCTTTATACCAGATGGACAGATGACTGATTGATTGAATGATAACATTTACTGTATGTCTTCATTTTGATAGACAGAAAGAGAGATGGACCTTTAGGGAAGAGTGTGTGTGAGGGGTGAGCTCACTTCCGTCATCACAAAGCTAAAGGGTCTTGTGTGGGCGGGGCTGTCAGTCGCCCAAGAGGGGTAACCGGAGTGTGTGTTTGTGTGTGTGTGTGTGTTTGGTGGGGGTGGGGAGTGAATTGGCAGCGTTGTCATAGTAACACAGAGGATGTCAGAGAGCCATGTGCTCTGCGCTTCTGTCGTCTGCTCTCATCTTCCATCTCTCCGTCTCTCTGTCTCTTTTTCTTCCTCTCCTGCCTCCAGCTCACACTCTCCCGCCCAAACCGACCAGGAAATGGCTCTCCTCCGCGGTTGCCATGCCAACTGCCTGCAGCTCTGGTGGTGAGCGGAGGGGAGCGTGATAATGACATTACTCTCGCTGGGCTAACTGTGCTCATCCTTCATTTCTCTTGTCTTTCCATCCCTCTCTTTCCATTCCTCTCTGCCCCCCCACCACCACCATTCAACTCTCTCTCATCCTCTCTTATTTCCATATCTGCACCTCACCCGTTGCATGCTCTTTCATTCTCATTTTCTCATTAGCACACTCTTGTTCTCTTGCAGTGTCTGTGCGAGTGTGTGTGTGTGTGTATAGGTAATTCAACATTAAATACTAAGTTAACCTTCCTACTTAAAGGGATAGTTCACCCAATAATGACAATTTCGTTATCATTTACTCACCCTCACTGACCCATTTATATCCGTTGTGGGTTTCTTTTTTATGATGAAGATAAAAGAAGATATTGTGAAGAATGCTGGTAATCAAACGGTTGATGGTACCCATTGACTTCCATAGTATTTCTTTCCCTACATGCATTAATGGGGACCAGTAACTGTTTGGTTATTCTTTTTTTTTTTTTTCTTTTATGCTCAACATAAGAAAGAAAAACAAACCGGTTCGGAACGACATTAGGGTGGGTAAATGATGACAGTTTTCATTTTCTTTTCAACTATCTCTTTAAGCAGCATGGACAACTTAGTATTTGATGTGAATTGCCCACATACATACATTTTTGGGTGAACTATACCTTTAACACTCCATCTAAAACATTAATATTGTAGATGTGTGTGTGTGTATATATATATATAAATGCCATTTGGTAGGTGCATTTATTTCCGTTTGTAAAGTATGTATGTATGACTATGTAAATACAATATTTTAACTAATAATTACAATAAAAAAAATGTATATAGATTTAAAAATATATATTAATCTTTACATGTGTTTAAGTTCATAGTAATTGAGAGATTATACAGAACATTATGATCATTAAAAAGCCTTTAAATATTTGCATTTATCAGGGAAAATGGACAGTTTTGGACAGACTCTAAATTTTACATTAGCAGGTCCGCTCAGAGTTCATTTTGTTAGTTTATCAGAGTGAAATAACGTAAAAATTGCCTAACAGACATGAACTAAAAATCCAAAATTTAGTTTTTTATTTTATAGGCTGGTTAAAACATGCTTTAAAATGAAATAAACTGTTAACTTTTCTGTATACATATATGCATACATATACACATTAACCCTGAAAATGATTAATCATGCTATGCGTCAACTACCCATATACGTGTTGTATGTGTAGTATAGCAGGCACCAGCGGCGCTCTTTTAACATCAGTGAGGGAGGGAGGAGGTTCCTATTCAAAGCCCCCTCTCTTCCTCCCCCTCCACACACACTCACACACCCCCCTGCTTTGGACACAAATGAACCGAGAGTGTTTAACAAAGACAGCCTGGATGCGTGAGGTTGGTTCTCTGGTCACAGCCTCGGCTAATGGTGCATAAATCCATTCGCTTGGAGACGAGAGAGACAGAGGATGGAGAGGCAGTGAAAGTGCTGTCAGCCATTTTTGCCTTTTTTTCCTTCATTTTTTTACAACGCCGTCGATCGGCATTGGTCGTCACCGGTGGGAGAGTCTTACCTAATTACCTGAAACGGAGGATTCGGTTTTTGCTCATCGTTGCTCGGATTTCTCATCCTTTTACACTGTGTTTCTCCTCCTTGCCGTTTTTTTGTG
This sequence comes from Puntigrus tetrazona, assembly GCF_018831695.1. Taxonomy (NCBI): domain Eukaryota; kingdom Metazoa; phylum Chordata; class Actinopteri; order Cypriniformes; family Cyprinidae; genus Puntigrus; species Puntigrus tetrazona. Next base: position 13,840,878 of record NC_056712.1, read on the forward strand.
GACCCAGCGAACAGACAGATGCCGTGTGCACCTGACAAGGAAAAACGTTGATTTTTTTTTTTTCTTTTTTTGGAGTGGGAACCGTGTTCTTTCAAATCCAGAGCATCATCTCCGGCGAACATACTCTCTCCCCCTCCTTCCCCGGGAAAGATTCTCCTCTTTTTCCCCGCAGGAGGGGGGAGAAAATACGGGAGACAGGGGAAGACTCACTGGAGGGGGGAGAGAGGGAAAGATTAGTGGGAACCAGCAGGATGCTTAAATTTCGCCCTGGCTCTGCACCTCCATTATGAAGCCATTAGTTAGTGGTGGCGGCCATGGAGTCTCCAGCCAGGCTGATAAAAGCCCCGTAAGTATCGACCCTACATTGCTAGCTTTCTCGCTTCCTCAAAATACTACCATCAGATTAGCTTGATGTGCCGAACATGATCAGGATGGACGGGAACGGCATTAGATGCACTGAATATCTAACATTGCTTTCATTGCAGAGAGCTAAATGAGATTAAAAGGCGTATCAAATACCGTTGTTGCGATTTAAAAGGTTAATTGCATATATGTTGTAATTGACATTTCATGCGATTCTGGTATAGCTGTTTTATCGCTCGACTCTTGTATTACGAGAGGCTGTCGAGTGCCACGACCTCATTCATCCGCTGCTAGTGTAATGTGTGTCAGTGTGTGAAGGCGGCCATGTGCACACCGCCCCCCGTCACCCCGCACACGCTCAGACGTGTGTGTACTGGATGATGAAATGGCCAAGATCGCGTTTGGCTTGTCGCAGCTCTTGGGAATCGTTAAAAATGAGATTTAAATGGCTTCATGATGACCGTATGTGAGCATTTGTGCATGGGAGGAGTTATGACACCTCCGAACGATGCTGTCAGCTCAATGTATGTAGCGTTTCATAAAGCCGTTTGTGAGCAAACGCCTCGATGCTTGTTCGTGTGTGTGCGCGCGCCAGTGAGTGATCACGTTCGGTAGTGTTTGCACACGGGTGGCATCGGAAAGCGATCAGCGCTGGGTTGCTGAGTGGAATGATGAGCACTTTTAGCTGTAAATGAATTGATCTTCTGTCAGCCATAATGTGCTAGTGTTCATTTGGCCTTGTGCAAGCCCTGAAAACATGTGCTGGTGTTCGAACGTCTTCATAGATCCTGACATAACAGAGTGTTGCTATGCAACAAATACAACAATTCACTGTGCAAGCTGCAGTGATACTGTGAACAGGTGTGAAGGCTTGAGCACAACTAGAAAAATGTATTGACAAATCAGATGTCGGAAACTAATTATGTTTTTATGATTTTATTTTCCCTTTAAGGCATGCTTGTTCACTTGGTGGCCATTTTGGTAACTCCATTTGGCAGCTGCTGTCTATCTAGGTTTTATTTATTTATTTTTTATGTAAGGCAGGTTTTCCACCATATTGAGCATTTTGATTTCTCCCATTTATTTTTCTACATCTCCTCCTCCCTCATACTCCTTTGATTCATTTCAATGCATGAATTTAATGCATCCTTCATATTATGTTTTATATATATATATTTGTTTCATGAAGTTATATATATATATATATATATATATATATATATATATATAATTAGAAGTTACTAGTAAAAGCAAACATCTACACGTTTGCTTTTACTAGTAACTTCTAATTAAGTCAAAAAAACATTTTTTTCATATTCAAAAGTTTGATAAAGGCTTATGCGGTAGATGAAACTGCAAAACCGTAAAACAATAAATTAATTAAAAATACTTTCTCTCTTTCTCTCTTTCCCTCTATATGTATGTATTCTATATTCTATATTATATTATGTTGGAAAACAAAAAGAGTTCTATGTACACAAGTCTACAAAAACTGTCTGCTCAAAACTGCACAGAATGCAAAAAAACCTTATAATATGAAAGACTATGATATATATATATATATATATATATATATATATATATATATATATATATATATATATATATATATATATATATATATATATATATATATATTTTTATATTCATTCTTGTGATGGAAAAGTGGAATTTTCAGCAACCATTACTCCAGTATTTCATGTCACATGCATGAATCATTCTAACATGCTAATTTCGTGCTCAAGAAGCATGACATTTTAAGTATTATTTGAAGCATTTGTATTTAATTTATGCCTTTTTATTGCTAGTATCATACTCTACCTGTTAAACTTGTTGAATCTTTTCATATAGTTTGTGCTGCAACTGGTCTACAAAAGTTCTTCCAATATAATTTCACCAACTATCCCCTCTTTTTCAAAAAGTTTTATGCCAAAAGAAGATCCCTCTTAATTTGCAATTGCTCCACTGAGTTTGCGTACATAGAGCTCTGTTCGAAGACCAGTTGGACACGTGCTGTTTAGCATCATTTAGCTTTAAGGAGACAAGTACTTGATGGGATTAATTGAGGACACTATTTCATTGAATATCACAAAGTTAGTCCTTAGCCGTATTCCCTACATTAGCGTAGTAAATATATTGGCATGTGTTTGTGAGAATATCGGTCCTGTTTAATCTGACGCCCAGCCGAAGCTCTTTAATCTTTTGATCCTCTCAGCTCAGGAAAGCGAGAGGCCCCAGAGCGATGCTGAGGCTTATGGGATAGGTTTGCAGCTTTGAGTCCTCCAGCGTCAGCCCTTTTTTATAATGTCACACCTTTCGCGTTGACAGACATGAGCTCATCACACGCGTATAAGCTACACGTTCACACATCCACACCTCCAATGATTTACAGCAGGTAGGTCGTTGTTAGAAACAGGTATGCATGCAATTGTGCATAAAAAGAGACTGAAGCCAGTTTTGGTAGCACTCTTGTCTGGCTATGTAGGTCATTTAAGACTGCAGTATCTTTTTTGGATTTGCTTGTGACCCACAGACGTTTTGAAGAGCACGGATACAGTTAAATCTGTGACCCTATAGCATTTATTAACCTTGCATTCGTACAGATAAGTGTGAAAGGTCAGTGTTGCCTTTTGTCCATTATTTTTTTTTAGAAACTCCGCCAGAGGCATCACAACAGTGACATTTGGGAGCCCTATGAGTGTAGCGTGCTGTCTGTGACCTGTGCGCTATTTGACTAAAAGCCTCTTTGGTTAATTGACTGAGGCCTGCTCTAAATTGTGTAGTAGGAGAGTTAAGTCTTTATTATGTGCAACAGTGACATGAAAAGGGCACTTAAAGGACAGGAGCGGACCCCTGGGTGGGCACGGGAGGCAGGCAGGATATTGCTATTGACACATGTTTATTGACTGATGTCGCTACCAACATTTTGGCTAAATGATGTCTTTGCATACCAAAGACGTATATAGAATCAAAATGGGCTGGGTTGTTGCAGATGAATTAATTTGCATATATACATATATACGTATGTATGTATATGTGTGCGTGTATTGAAAATAACTGATCTGTAATATTTAGTTATTTTATTTTTTAATACAACAAATACTTGTCATATATATTGCTATGAAACAATAACCTACAGTTCAGTAAGCAAGTTTAATATTGAGTCGTAAGTGCGGTGAAGGATTCGTCATATTGATCAAAACCGACACCTTCTGAGTTTGTGAATGATTCATTAGATTAACTGTTATCTGAAGTGAGGATAACTGAATGAATGCGTGTTCTCGTCTTTTGGGGTTTTTCTAGCAGTACACCGACTTGTTACACAGGTTTGTTGTCGTTTAGCTCACAAATATATGGGTAAAATGCAATTTTCTATATACTGATTTAACCAGTATGTGTCCCACCCCCACCTTAGAGAATAAACCTCATTAGTCTTGCTGAATGAACCACCTCATAAAATGAACTGTGTACGTTAGCATGTTGTATCTTTGGAAGGAGATAATACTTGTGCATTGCCCGTGGCGATAAGATTTATGAAAGTGAAGCATTTTATAAGAAGATCATACAAAGTTTTGGGAAGATAAATTAAACATCATGGACAATCTGTGTAATATTTAGGACTTGGAACACTTTGTAATCTTTTATTCTCTTCTTCAGTCACAAGCCGACCCATAGGGACGAATCTGGAGATTCCTGCAGAATTGGAACAGCTGTTGTTGTCGCACAAAGTTCCCCTGCTAACTGTTTTGGTTAATTTAATAATACTCTTAGCACAATTTAACATTTTACCATGTTTAAATCTATTCTGCGAGGCGATGAGCCTAAAACAAGGTGTTCTTTCACATTTCTCTACAGTTTATCATTATCCTTCTCCTTAGATGCACCTAAAGAACGTTTAAAAATATAAGTGACTGTTCTCTTCAAACGAAAATACGTTTCTTTTCTTAAATGTCGTGCACGGATTTTATTTTTTTGTAGAAAGCTCTTGTCATCGTAATGAAGATGCTGTTAAAACAGTCTGTGCAGTTGTAACTCCTGTGGGAAGCATCACGTGCAAATCACCCTCATTTACAAACAAAAAGACACCTTGAAAAATGGCATGGCTCAGTGTAAGCTGGTAACTGCTTCATTGTTCCCCGCTTGTTTCTATGACAGCAGAGAGGAAAGCCCGTGTTCACTCCTGAGAAGTGAATTTACTGGCGTGCTGGAGGTTTTGATGGCTCCTTTCTGCAGTGGAAGCGAGAAGAGAGCTGATGTGTGTATCATAGCTGACAGCTCTGTGGCCATCCAGGACTGTTGAGGGAATAGCCTTGAGGAACACGAGCGAAGGGATGTAGAGGGAGGATTGAGGCGCTTTGCTGCTATCACAGCGCCTTTATTTTAAGTGCTGAATGCACTCGCTGACCTGATAGTGTATACTGAACCACATCAGTGTGTACTGGTGCTTCAAGAACCCTAATTAAGTATGCTTATCTTTTTTCTAACTTCTGTTTTGTCTTTCATTTGTTCATCCTTTTGTTCTGTGCTTCATTTGTGTTTTTGCCCTTTCTGTCAGTTTGCTTGTTCTTGTGTTCTCTTTTGTCTTTTGTTTGTATGTTCTTTTTTTACTCATTCATGTTTATTTTTGTCACGTTCAGTTTTTCTGTTCTTTGGTCTTTTGTTTTTCTTTTCTTGTTTATTATTTCTTGCTTTTCTCCCGTTTATGTTCTTTATTTTATCTGCCCCTGTCCATCTTACAGTCCAGTATTTAAATCTTTTTTTTTTTTTCAGTCATTGTCTTTCACTGTTATTTGTTCATTTGTATTGAATATTGTTTCATTTAAATTTGTCCCTTTTCCTTTCTTTTGTAAATTTTTTTTCTCCATTTGTCGCCTACAGTCTCTCCATATTTTTCTTTTTTATTTCTTATTCACTTGGCCAATGTTTTGTTCTTTCCTTTGCTTTGTTGTGCATTTTTGTTTTTCTTTCATAGTTTTTTCCTTTTTTCTAGTTCTTTCTCTTTTTTTTCTTTCGCTCACTCACTCACTCTCTCATTTTTCTCCCTCTTCTTTCCTCTCATGTTGTCTCTCTGCTTTTAGGTGTAAATAGCCCTAATTAATATGGATGAACTGCCATGGCAATAGATTAAAATAATGAATTTGCGTATGTGAGGAGGAATATTCATCAACACATTAGTGTGTTAACACACCTTTAGCCTCACAGCTCGCCAAACAGCAGGCACCTACCTCCATTCCCCCTGTTACCGCACCGGAATCGGTGCAGAAGGTATCTGGCAAAAATATAGTTTTCCTTATCTGCTTCTATTCCATCTATAAGGTTGTTTGCTCTGTGTTCAAGCTCTACGTCTCCCAGGAGAATTGGCTGCATTTCCGGCATGTATATGATTATGGGAGTGGAAATTAGGTCAGATGCATTTTGTATGAAAGCTATACTCAGCCACAGCTGGCTGAAGACATCCAATAGCCCCCCAAAAAAAGCAATTTCACTCGTGAACACACATACACACACGAGCACACACGCAGACACAATCAGGAGCCGATTGAAAGAGCTTTATCGGAATGTGGCCGTGTGTGTGTGTGTGTGTGTGTGTGTGTGTGTGTGTGTGTGTATGCGTGTGCCCGTGTGGGCTGTGTGCACTCTAATATTAGCTGAAATTGGTTCTTAGCTCCTTATCTCAGTGCTGTTGTCAGAGCCTTTCCTCTTGCACAAGCCCCCCCACACACACACACACACACACACACACACACACGCTTTGCTCTTGCAGCCGCACCCCTTCAAATATGTACAGAGCATCGCCACAAAAGAGCTGCTCGCTCACACTGAACTAAAGGAAATAAACATGCCACATGCATATCTTGTAGCCTTCCACTATGCAGTGTCTTTCTTTCATTAATTATGAGGTATTTGTTTCCTAATGATTGTTTTTGTGTAGATATGAACCAGCCTTGTTCTTGCTGTAAGCCAAGATCGTTCTCCAGTGCCAAGGCTGTCTTGCATTAGAAATATAATTAGAAATTTCATTTTCTCTACAGCTTGAGTCCAAATTTAGCTTCTAGGAACCAACGTATAAGCAGGATTGTGGAAAATATTAGTTATTCACATGGCTCATATAAGTCTTTTGAGGGCATAGGGCTTTGTCTGAGAAACCGCTTAGCATTAGCATTAGAAAATGAGCTCTGCTATTCTGCTAAGGGAAAATAGAGAAACCCTGTATTAAATGTGACTGAACCGACTGATATATTGTTGCATTTGATGAAACCGTGGATTCTGAAAATGGCCCTTGTTTAAGATATTGTCTGGTCGTGTTTTAGCTCTAATAAAACATTGAATGTCTCGGAGGCCTGGTTTCACCCAAAAAATCCTTGAGAGGAGTCGTATCAGAAACATCAGACTGCAGGTGTGATGAATAAATGATAGCGTAGTGGACTGCAGCTTTCCTCAAATCTGACATTACTTTGAACTTCAGCTAAAAAGACAAACTGCAATCTGTGACATTTGGAATTCCAGTGAAGTTCAAATCAGCGCTTTTAGTCTCTATCTGCTAGCTTTGAGACCTTTTGATAATATACAGTATATATGAACATATACGTGTGTGTGTGTATATATCTGTGTATGTATGGTGAAAAAGTTGTGCTGATTAACTGTCATGGTTTTAGCTGCATTGCAGGTTGCATACGGATCATTATAGGCGTATGTACATCCTGACGCTCTGTTTGTTTGTCTCCATATGCAGTTGCCGGCAGACTTCAGCAGATTGCACCTGGCAGACGGGATTCACCCCCAGGTGACACACGTTTCCTCCAGCCACTCAGGATGTAGCATCACCAGTGATTCTGGGAGCAGCAGCCTGTCGGACATTTACCAGGTAACAAACACCTAGTCTTGGGGAAATGTTGGAGTAGCAGCTTTGTGACAATGCCATCACAACGTGACGCATACTTTATGATATGAACTGACAGCAGTCAACGGTTTTTACCATTTTCTGCTGCAATGAATAATGACACTCGAAATAATAAAGTAGTAGTTTACTCCAAAACAGCTTCATTTCTTGGTTCTTAAGTTGTTCTTCATCTCACTGCTCAGTTATTTAGGTTGTAGTAACCGTGTAAGTTTGGATGGATGGATGGATGGATGGATGGAAGGGATAGATTGATGGGTAGATAGACAGATAGACAGATCAATAGCATTTATTTAAAATAAAATAAATATCATAAATGTCACTTTTAAATAATGTGTCCTTGTTGAAAAAAACAAATCATTTATTTCAAACAAATATACATGTATATGGAACAAAACTGAACCGTTTGTTTAATGTGCATGCAAATTTCATCCCTCTTTATTCATTTTTTTGACATTTTATTCATTTGGCAGATGCTTTTATCCAAATCATCATACTCGAGTGCATTTAAGGTACACATTTTATCAGTATGCATGCTCCCTGGTAATCAAACCCAACACTTCCGTCACTAAACATTGTCACTATAACTAAACCTGAGCCAATGACCTGTAAAACTGAGCCAGTGAGATTAAAACAGAAGAACCTCATTTGTCTATTATATCTGTGCCAGTCCATAAAATGTGTATGTTTGCCTCCATTAATCTTATTAATAGCATTTGGCATGATATTTGCCTGACTGTTTAATTGATTGCCTTGTGTGATGTGTTTGCGGTTTAAAGATGTTTTGCGGCAGGCCGTATTCAAAGGTGTGTGGAACATAATTCAGTTTATGCAGTGTCCGTGATCCTGATCTTATGGCCATCTGTTAAAGGCCCATTAGCAGCTGGACAGTGTCCTCGTGAAAAGAGGTTGTGATCTTCCTGCCCTGCACTTCCTTTTACTACAGTTTTCCTCACCTCTTCCTGCGATCCACGACTTGTAAAACAAGAGCAGGCTGAATTTATTGTTGTCTATATAAAAGGGATGGTTATTTCACATAATTTTATTCATGATTCTGCCTACAGTTAAGCTAATTAACTGCTGTATATAATTATATCCATTAATTTAAGAATGGTTCATTTTAATTATAATTTTTTAATGCATTATATAATTTATTGAACATGCCTATTAATAAAAGATAATAAAGGCAAAAACATTGTGCATCACACCTAAAATCAATATAGCAATAAACGAGCCCTTGTTAATTTTTTCAGTAAACAGTAAAAACAGCAACATTTTTAAATATTGTTGCTAGTTAAAATTTTTAACCAATTTTAATAAATAAATTAAAATATAATTTATTCCTGTGGTGGCGAAGCTGAATTTTCATTAGTCTATCTTTGTCACACGATCTTTTGACAAATTAGGAAACATTTCTTATTATTATCAGTAATTCAAATAGTTCTATGTTTTTAAAATTTCTTTGATAAATAGGTAGTTTGACAGAATTTGCTGAATAAAGGTCTATATGTGTGTGTGTGTGTGTGTGTTTATTTTTTATTTAAATTTTTTTTTTAAGTTTGGAGCAATAGTGTATGTACATTAATCAGAACAGAATCATTTAGTAGTACTAGTGGTCACACTTCTGCACCCCATTGTATATGGGAATCTTATTTTTGTTAAGATTAATGGCCCATATCCTCAATGTGGCTGTCAAAGCGGTCAGTTTTTTTTTTTTTTTTTTTTTTTACATTTGAATAAATAATGATACAGGTTCTTCAGGGAGGCTTGAAAGCATTGATCCAAGAATAGCCCTGCTAAAAAATTAATGTTCCCTTCACGCTCATCTTAGCCGCCCAAACAGTGCTATAGATCGCACCAGACATGGCAGTTTGAAAGATAAATCAGTTCCTTCATCGGCTACAATGTATTAACAGCCGCTGTGTTTGTCTACAATGATTAGCCGTTAAATGGTTTTCAGAAAGGGAAGCGTCATTGGTGGTGTTTGATTTTCGTTAAAGTACAGCTGTGAAACTTTTTGAATGTTGGGTCATTAAGATGTGACTTGAGTGTTTCTTCCAGCTTATCTGCCAGAGACTTAATGATCTGGAGTGAGTCATCAACTTAACAGTGTCTGGATCAAAATGTGATGTAATATAAATCCCAAAAGGTTTAGGTAATGGGTGACTGCTTAGTGTATTGATTTTAAGATCTTGAAACCGCATTAATCATCAGTCATTGATACCTTTCCTCAACAAGATTGCTGTTGTTTAAGCACATAGATTTCAGTCGTCATGCATCAGTGACTTACTGCTTTGGGAATGCCTGTTTAATTCATATTTGAGAGCAGGGAATACTGGGGTTTCCTGCGATTTGATGAATGCTGCGTTTAAGATTGTCCATCACTGTAGTTTGTAAATACTGCTCATAGACCCCTGCTCACGTTTGAACTCCAATCTGATCTCCAGGACAGATATGTTAATAGGTGTCTGATGTTATATACTAATCGTGACAAATCTGTATGACTTCCTGACAGTAAACACAAAAGGAAATAGGTATGCTGGTTGGTCTTTATGGCACAATTACATTGAGTTGCCCTGTTCATGTGCAGCTTGCTTTTCAGTGAGCTGTTAACTACCTTGACCAGAACAGTGAGCCATTAAATTCAACTTGAGAAGTACATCAGTCCAATTATTGAATTAATTGTTCAGGCTTTTTTCTTTGTGAATTGAATCATAAGGAGATCTGATTAAAAAATTATTCAATTCAATAATTAGACTCATGCGAAATTTTTCTGGCTAAAAACCTCAAACATGTCTTTTTGGTACTATTGTATGCTTCGAAAAACTCAAAAAAAGGAGTACTGCAATTGCTGTGAATAGACTTTCCATCATTTTTTCTTTTGTGTTCAAAGGAATAAAGAAAGTCATACAGGTTTGGGGCAGTAAATCATGAGAGAATTATTATTTTTAGGTGATTTTTTTTTTCCCACAAGTAGTTTAGACCTCTTCAAAAGGGTTTCTTATATGATGGATAGCCTTTTTTGTATCGGTGCGTTTTGCCACCTGCCACACTGCCATCCTCCCCCACTCCCCTGACCCCACCCTGAAAAAGAGTCCAGCCTCACATCGCTCCGCCCAGTTCGCCCTCTGAGTGGCTGCTTTCAGCACCGTCTGAATATTTGATGAGTAATACAGGTCATTTGAGTCAAAATGACATGCGTTTGTGTGAGCCCAGATCGAGGGGCTTAAAAAATTAAAAGTAGCTGGAAGCCCGAGCTCTAAAGATGTGGCTGGGTCCCGGCTTCTGCAAGCATTTGGTCAAGGCGTCATTGTGGGCAGTTTCAGGGAGGAATAGAGCATCGCTGGGGCTCCTCTGCCAGGTGAGAGCGACTCAGGGTTGGATTGTGGTGCGCTCAATGGGATGTGTGTTTCTTTTGTTGCCTACCTACCAGTCAGGTTGGGCCATCTTGCAGGTATGGGCGGGAGCTGGGTTGTATTTTCACAAGCGTTCTGCATTTTAATACCCAGCATATATATTTTTATATGTGTTTGGTTGGTTTTCATTTGTTGCTTGCTTTGAATTGCTGTTATACAGTAGTACATGCATTCATGTACTCTGCGTCCGTGTTCCTTTTAATTTGGAATGAATGGAATAACCTCTTGGATTCTGACCCACAGGCCACCGAGAGTGAGCCCGGCGACATGGACCTCAGTGGCCTGCCCGAGACGGCCGTTGACTCCGAGGAGGATGACGATGAGGAAGATATCGAACGTGCCTCAGATCCCCTCATGAGTAGAGACATTGTCCGAGACTGCCTGGAGAAAGACCCCATGGACCGAACGGATGATGACATAGGTGAGCGAATCGCTTAAACCATCACGCTGGAACATGATTCAGACAGCAGAGTTAGCTTGAGGAAGAAAGAGGAGATTCTCGAAAGCAATGAAATAATTTACCAGGAAAGCAAGGCAACAAAAGGTCGGAGAGACAAAAGAATGAGGGGGGAGACGTGTTGGTTTTTTTTTTCTAGGTCACCCTCTCAGCCGAGTCTCTTGGAGCACATTAAAATTTGATTCGCTGAGCCACATCCACAGCTACGCTTGAGTTGTGCCGTGCCAAGCACAGGTCATCAAGTACCCAGACAGGCCATGAGCAGGGAACAAAATCCAAAATTTCTTGTCTTCACTCTTCTCGATCTCAACTTAACAACTTTGGGCTTTGGACAGCCCTGTCACACTAGCTAAAGCCAAATACTTGATTTAGTTGGTCTGTCAAGCATGGAAAGAAAAACTATTAACTTGGTAGCCGATTCCCATAATTCATATTAAATGGACACAAGAGGGTAAATGTAAAGAAATGAGTTCTATATGAAGTATTTTGGCCCTCTGCATTTAAATGTTATTAAATCTTATTTTTCATACTCTCATTTGTCTGTTAACAAATTGTTTCATCTGAATGCCCTGTGGTGCAAATGGCTTTCTAATGTTAAAGTCACAGCATCATAAATAGACACTTAATTATGTCTTTAGTTTATTTAATATTTGTCAATTTTTCTTTCCACATCGCACATCTTGAATTTGATCTCAATGACAACTGAGGCACAGTTGTAATTTGGCTAAAAGTGATACAGTGAGCAATTATATAAGAAAAATATCACATGCTAAATATTAAAGTGGTTTATTTTCATACTTGGTTTATCTTAGTTTGTAAAATGTAATCATAGATTTACTTTACATTTCAATATAAAATTGAAGCATCTAACAGAGTAAAATAATGAAATCTGTGCTTAAAATACATAAACTAATGCTAAATGATTCCATGGCAGTTTTATTACGATTTCATTATAATAAACAATAATAATAATAATTTTAATAAAATATTTGCTTTAATAAAACCCCCTGCCAAGTGTCCATAATTGTAGAAATTATATTCCGTTTCATTCTTGGCCACTGTGCAAATGGATTTTGTCATGTATAATATGTCCTGTATATTGCATAGCAGGATTAGCCGGTTCTCAGAAATAGCTTTGTATTAATAATGCATTGGTTGATGCCTGGTTGCTGTTATTTTTATAGCCATGGAAAAAATGTTTTTCCGTTCTCCATGTAGGAAGAACAAACTGCATCTGAAAGACTTTCAAAGACTCTCTAATGTATCACACTTACGCTTCTTGTTTCTCAGAGCAACTGTTGGAGTTCATGCACCAGCTACCGGCCTTTGCCAATATGACCATGTCTGTCAGGAGGGAGCTTTGTGCTGTCATGGTGTTCGCTGTGGTGGAACGGGCCGGCACAGTCGTTCTTAATGATGGCGAAGAGGTCGGTCAGACTCACCAAGACATGAGCCAGTAGAACTAACCTTTTATGAAGCCACAGTTTAATCTTTAACCCATATAGGGTCACCTATTACATATAGTACATACACTGCATTTTCTACAGTGATAGCTGTTAGCCTAGCTTTTCACACTAATGCCATTTTAGTTCTTTCTTTAAAACCTGATTATCTCACTGTTTTTAAGTAATGTCATTTACCTTGACATTTTCACCAGCTTCACCTCAGTCTCGTGCTAATCTTGGTTCTGTGGCTTTGCTTACATGTACTGTCGTCCCTCGCTTCCCTTTCGACACAGCCAATCAGCCATTCAGCTTCTGCACTGTTAAACCTGAATGGATGCCAGCGTTTAGCATCTTGAGATTACAAGATGCCCGCGGTACAGCGGGAATCACTTATCTCCTTATCTCAGTATTGACATGCCAAAAAGAGCCATTTTCCCCCCTAATGCATCCATATAATTGAAAGCAGGACAGAGCTTGAGGCTTGTACAGTTCAATGTGATGACATGTTCTTTAATGCTCAAAAATGAGAAAAAGCTGCAGTAAGTAATTAGGTACCTGTGCACAAGTTTTGTATTTCCCTACAAATGTTTAAAATACAAACTGACAAATTACAAACATTACAAACATTTTTGTAATGCAACAATAAGTGTATGTCCTCCTTTGTCTTACTGTTAACTTGTCATTGTACCTTTGTTGTAGCTGGACTCATGGTCTGTGATTCTGAACGGCTCAGTGGAGGTGACGCACCCAGATGGCCGGACGGAAATCCTGTGCATGGGCAACAGCTTCGGTGTGTCCCCCACCATGGAGAAAGAGTACATGAAAGGGGTGATGAAGACCAAGGTGGATGACTGCCAGGTGAGTCAACCTCCCAGAATTTGCCAGAAAAAATACTATTTTCTGCCAAAAAAAACAAGAACTTGACATTGTACGTGTTCACTTAGTTTCATTGTGTAAAGTAAATGAAGCCTATATTTGTATTGCGATATTGCATTCTGAGATTATCAAACTATCAAATTTGGCAAACTATTTTATAGTGTCAAAAAAGCTATATCCCTTAACAAAAAACATTACAAAATGAACATTTGCATCATTATATTTTCTGTAAAAAAATCTCCACAAAAGTTAATTGTATTGATGCAGTAAACTTTATACAGATTGTACTTAAGAGATATAAATGATATTTTTAATACCAATACAAATATTTTTGCACTAAATGAAATTACTTGTAATTGTAATACAAATAATAATGCAAATTATTTAGGGCTTTGTTTTCTTATATAGAATGTCTTTTATCCCTGCCTAATGTATTTTAAAGGTTTGCAGTGCCTCCCTCATTTAGTGCAGATGTTATTCATTAAACATGAGAATAATACAGTAGGGGTGATTAGCGGAAAAATTTGCAATCTTGAAATCTTCTCTCTGTTTCAATGCACTGCTGCAATTATCATAGGGAAATCATTTGGAAACACTGCTGCATCTTAAAAGTGATTTTCTTTCGCCTCACAGTTTGTAACTGCTTTCTCACTTTTGCTCTCGATTTCTCTTTGTCAGTTTGTTTGCATAGCACAGCAAGATTACTGCTGTATCCTTAACCAAGTGGAGAAAAACATGCAGAAGGTGGAAGAGGAGGGTGAGATTGTGATGGTGAAGGAACACCGTGAACTTGACCGCACAGGCACCAGAAAGGGACACATTGTCATCAAGGTGAGAACAAGTGTGACACTTTTGTCTTTTTCACACCTATAGGTAAAGAAATGTAAAAAAAAATGTGACTACAAAACCTACCTGGTCTCATGACGAAAACGTATCTCTTGGAACCTTTTTGCAATATGTAAAATACATACCAATGACTCGGATCCCAACTACAATAACAACATCACATACAGTAACACTTTTTTTTTAGCTCCACCCAGTGGACATTCACCTTGAATATGTCATGCAATGTACATACCGGTGCATATTGTTCGTCTTGCGGAAAAGTTCCCAGAAGCACTTTTTCTTCATGAGACCAGGTTGCAATACAGTTATCAACTACAGAAATCATAGCTTACATCAAGATTTAATACTTAATTCCAACTCTATTTTGTGCCACTTTAGATAAAAGAAATGTTAGTGAGTAGTTGTGAGTTTGCAGGCTGAATTGAATCCACACCGCAAAGACTTTGTTCTATTGGAAACATTGACTTGCACTCTTGATTGACATGGCATTTGCCCTGATTTACACAGATGCATTGAACATAGCCATTTATTGATTCCTAAACATGGAAATATTCATAGCACAGCAGATGCATATATGGATTGAATATCAAATGCGTTTCATAAGTACGATAGCTTGATGACTGAAGTGGAGTGAACTTTGCCCAACAACAGTGAAACTTGATTAAAACTGCACTGCTTTGGTTTCCTTTAAAGGTCATATTTGGTTTTTTTTCAGGGCACACCAGAGCGTCTTACCATGCACCTTGTAGAAGAGCACTCGGTGGTAGACCCCACCTACATCGAGGACTTCCTGCTTACCTACCGCACCTTCCTGCCAAGCCCTATGGTGGTAGGCAAGAAACTGTTGGAGTGGTTCCATGACCCCAGCCTCAGGGACAAGGTACATAGACACTCTTACGCAAGCACCAGTCAATCAGTGCTCGATGAGATAAATGATTAGTAGCATCATATTTCATCAGGTTACACGGGTAGTCTTGCTGTGGGTGAACAATCACTTCAATGACTTTGAGGGTGACTCCGCAATGACGCATTTTCTCGAGGAGTTCGAGTACAATCTGGAGAGAGAGGTCAGTTGTGTCCGATGAAATCTTTTGGTGATATTCAGCTTTGTGTCTGACCTCAAAAATCTCATGTAATGCCTCTCTTTGAACCAGAAAATGTGTGGGCACCTAAGACTGTTAAACATAGCATGTGCTGCCAAAGCTAAGCTGCGGGTGGTGACCCTGACCAAACCCTCGAGGGAAGCACCCCTGTCTTTCACCCTGCTGGGGGGTTCAGAGAAGGGCTTTCGCATTTTCATTGACAGCGTGGAGCCAGGCAGCAAAGCTGCAGAGGCCGGCCTTAAACGAGGAGATCAGGTAATGTCACACCAGCACCATACAGGACCTGAATAGTTGCAAATAGTTGTAGTTGTTAAATTGACACCGTAATGGCAACTTGCTGTGGCATTAGCAGCAGTAATAGTAGTTGTGGGACTGGAAGTGGGAAACATTGTGAGAGAGCATTTGTAATTGCCGTTGTCAAGCGGTGAAAGCGGTTAGTCACAGCACTAAGAGCAAAAACCTCATCTTATGATGTTGTTTCAATTTAGTCTGTCGTTCAAAGGTAAAAGCACACACATCTCACCCTGTAAACTTGTTCTGCACTCTAAATATGTCTGCCACACGTCTTCCCTACTTTACACAAGCGGAAAATGTGATTTCAGATGAATAGAGTATGTCACACTGTTTCTTTTTGCCCTTCACTCACTGCGGTATTTGGCTCATAAAGCTGTTTAATGAGTTGCTATCTGTTTGCCCTCCGAACCACACGAGGATTGTGATTGTTTAGAATGCTAATCAGCTGATACTTGGCCGTTTTGAGATTATTGACAATAACCGTGTCTGCTTAGCCAATTAACAGATGTGGTAGTTCCCCACGCTTCAGTTGACAGTTTTGGCAATGGATAAGCAATTTGTTTACTCAAGTAAATATTGTGTAGAATAAGTTTCCGTATAATTTAATAATCTAACATTAAAGTGTTTAAATATAGTTTTACATTGCAATAATTTTCAGTATTCCACAGTCAATATTCAACACTGCAAAAAATGCTTTTTTAGCGTAGATTTTTTTTTCTTGTCTTTGTTTGTAGCCAAAATATCTAAACATTCTTAAATCAAGAAGGTAGTAAAAATTATTGCCAATTAAAAATGAAGTCCACAGTTTTGCAAAATAATTTGCCAGTGGGGTAAGCAAAATAATCTTATATTGAACAGAAAACAAGATTATTTTGCTTTTCTCACTGGCAGATTATTTTGCTCGTTCCAGATCAAAGCTCACTTAATTTGGACTTTTTCTGAAAATAAGACAATAATTTTTTGCTTGCTTATTGATTTAATTTCTAGATATTTCAGCTGGAAACAAGACAAAAATATTTGCTAGAAAAGCATTTTTTGCAGTGAAAATAATGTCAAAATATTAATATTTGTTAGATGTTTTATGACTGAAGGGACCAAATTAAATAGAAATGGATTCTTAAAGCTACAGATTTTATTGATTTGTAATTAATTAGGTTATTTGTCTGCTGCTACGTAAAGAGCAAACTACCATTCACTTAGCATACTTCACCTTACTGAGAGAATTTATGAAGTGACATATAATTACACAAACTGTGTATTAAAAAAATAATACATTGTGTGAATTCTGGATTTTCTTCCCAGATACTAGAGGTCAATGGACAAAACTTCGAAAATGTGCCGTTATCCAAAGCCAACGAGATTCTCAAAAACAACACACATCTGTCCATTACTGTGAAAACCAATCTCTTAGGTAAGCTATATTGGATGGAATGACCACAGCTGCACAGGCTGTCATTTAGACCCAACACAAATTACCAGTCAGCTCTCTTTTCTTATCAGTATGGGAAAATGTTTGTTGTTTGAAAATGTCAGATGCCGCTCATTTTCTCTGTGCTGTGTTCCTTACTCTTAGTGTTTAAGGAGCTACTGGCCAGGCCTGACCAGGACCAGGAGCTAGAACAGGAAGAGGAGCCAGACAGGAAGAACGGGGCACCTCACATCCCCAAAATCGGGGACATTAAGAAAGCCAGCCGCTACTCCATCCCTGACCTGGCTGTGGATGTGGAGCAGGTCATGGGTCTTGAGAAAGCTAGTAAGAAAGCAAAGGCCAACACTGTAGGGGGCAGAAATAAGCTGAAGAAGATCTTCGACAAGACACTTACCAGTATTCTTCCACCCAAACCTTACAAGTAAGCGGAGTTTGATGTATGAATGCTCTGTTGGTTATTTGATTTCCTGTGGTGTATAACTCTTCTTGTTTGTTCACAGTGACGTTGGTGTGGGACAGTCACAGGATGACAGTATTGTGGGACTAAAGCAGTCAAAGCAGATCCCTCCTGCCCTTCCTGTCAGTGGAAACCTTTCATCAAGTAACCCTGACCTGCTGCAGTCACACCATCGCATACTCGACTTCAACAACCAGCCTGGTAAGACACTTAATGTGGTTTAGCAAAAAAAAAAAAAAAAAAAAAAAAAAAAAAACACATTTGACTGCATTAACATCCATACTGGTTCTAAAATCAACCACTCTCATGCTAGGGTTAGGTTTAGGTTAAGGTTAGACTTCGGCTTTAGGTTGATCTGGAGTGGTGAACATCATTCTTAAGTGTCTCAATTCCTTAGTGATAGGGTTAGTCAATGATCATTTGATCCAAGAAATTTTTTTTGTACTAGGTTAGACAGCCTTCTTAAGAGAGAACAGACTTTGGGCCAGCGAATAAAGACAGCTGAGATGTTTACATGGATAGTTTAAAAATATTCTTGCAATGTCTTACTGTGCACTTACCTTTAGGGCATCTACAGAACATTTCACACAAGTTTAATCCCAGTGCATAAATATTTAATACGATGCTCACATTGTCCTGAATGTCCTCTTTCAGAAGCAGTCCCTATAAGTAAGTATTTGATCTTGTCCTCTTAGAGATTCCTAATCACAGTCTTCTTTAGAGCACCTCTCTGCTCTGACAGTGATTTTGCTATTCAAATTTGCTATCCAAATCCAATGAGGTCTTAATCTACAAACACTATGCGTTTGGTGGGATTCATCACAATTCTTGTGTTAATTAATTGAATGTTGTTCACTGATTCCCGTCGCTTTCACACTAGAGGTTTTGTTGCAGTATGAGATTGATTAACCTTCAAGGTCTGTTTGTTGTAAAGGGGTCTTTTGTGCATGCATAGGCACCAAAATAAGTATATGTTTATGGGTTAATGCTAAAGTCAGTAGGGTAAAGTGAGAAGTTGTTAAAAACTCTTGTTCAGTTTCTGAATTAAACAGTGTGAAGGCGACAGTTTAATATTAGTGTAAAATGATCATGGAAAAAATAAGGGGTTTTCCTCCTAGATAAAGACTTTATACTTGGGTGTCGGTTAATGAAATGGTTAAGTATGTGGGATTAAGCCATTCCTCTGTTCTTTAGACATGTCAGACCAAGTGTTGAGAGTGTTCAAGGCAGACCAGCAAAGTCGGTACATCATGATTGGAAAGGACACTACAGCAAAAGAAGTCGTAGCTCAGGCCATCCGAGAGTTTGCTTTGACTGCTGCCGCTGAAGCATATTCATTGTGTGAGGTGTCAGTCACTCCTGAGGGTGTCATCAAGCAGCGGCGACTCCCTGAGCAACTCTCCAAACTGGCCGACAGGATCCAGCTGAGTGGCAGGTGCTGCCTTAGAGCCCATGTGGCCATTTTGTTCAATTTTCTGTAGTGTTTTGGTTTTAGATTACTCAGAATGTCCACTGGCCTTTCTTTTAACATATAGGTATTACCTAAAAAGCAACATGGAGACGGAGACGCTGTGCTCGGATGAAGATGCCCAGGAACTATTACGGGAGAGCCAGATCAGCCTGTTGCAGCTTAGCACGGTGGAAGTGGCAACTCAGCTTTCCATGCGCGCTTTTGAATTGTTCTGTGCCATTGAGCCCACCGAATACATCGATGACCTGTTTAAGCTGAAAACTCGCCTCACGGGGCCCCCAGCCTCAAGCTCTTTGAGGAAGCCATCAATCGGGAGACCTTCTGGGTGGCCACGGAGGTGGTGCGTGAGCCCAACCAGCTCAAACGCATGAAGATCGTCAAGCACTTCATTAAGATCGCCTTGCATTGCCGCGAATGCAAGAACTTCAACTCTATGTTTGCCATCATCAGGTAGATTGAGAAGAAAAATTATAATTAAAAGTTAAATTGAAGACCTCATATGTATGTTATGTTTTTGGAGTCCCAACTAACAATGACATTGTCTGTCTTTTCCAGTGGTCTGAACTTAGCACCAGTGTCCAGACTGAGAGGCACATGGGAGAAGTTGCCTAGTAAATATGAGAAACTGTTTAGTGATCTTCAAGACCTGTTTGATCCCTCCAGGAATATGGCAAAGTACAGGAATCTTCTAAACAGCCAGAATCTACAGCCTCCCATCATTCCACTTTTCCCTGTAATCAAGAAGGATCTCACCTTCCTGCATGAAGGTAACGATAGTAGTAGGTGATGGCATAATGTATATAACTAGGAATGCACTGAAATTTAATTTCATTTCATATTTTTCCTAAAATATGAGCTGAAAATATGCTATATAAAATAAAATATAGGACAATATTCGGCTCAATGAATGTATTTCTGCCAATATAGTAGCCTACCGCTCATGCTCAAAGTCCGCTCAAAAATAATGCGCCGACGAGACTTCTATGTAGTATACTTGTTCCTGTTTGCAATAGCGCTACTGTGCTGTAACATGATTTAGTACAGCTGGCGCTACCCTCTCGTGAGTCCATGCTTTGCTCATGTGCTCTGATAATAATAGCTTTATGGTATTATACATCATTCGGACAATTAGTTAAAAAAAAAATTATATCTGATTCTGTTGCATGGTAATGAATAAAAATAATGCATTGCTATTTAATATTAATATAACACTTTACAATAAGGTTTACTGCATTAACTGCTAGCAAACAGCACAACCGCTGATTGTAATAATGCATTAATAAATGTTTCAAGTAACATTAACCAAGAAAAGTTATTTTATTAAAACTAAACTACTAAAACTACATTTTGATCTGCAACTTTTATCAGACAGATTAATACATCCACATTTGTCAATAATGCATTTTGTAGCACCTACATAGCCTTCTTAAGTTTGTTTCAGACTAAGACTCATTTCTGTTTAACTTTAAGAGCTTGTGTGGTGAATGCAAGGTTTTGGCACAACACAGCTTCAAACGAGTGTGAAATATGATCATAATAAAAAAAAAGACAGCTTTGACACACTTCACCATTTCAAGTTGACCCAGGAGGAAAAAAAATAGTTATAAAATTGTATGATACGAGCCTTTTCTTTATTGTCCACTCTAGGAAATGACTCGAAGGTGGACGGTTTGGTGAACTTTGAGAAACTGCGGATGATTGCTAAGGAGATCAGACATGTAGGCCGCATGGCAGCTGTAAATATGGACCCTGCCCTGATGTTCAGAACCAGGTGAGTGCGTTTATGTTCTGACTGCTACGATGACTTCTTTGCCCTTCTTTCAGGCTGGACTCTTCACACCACTGAGTAGCTTTTAGTGCCCACTCACTGCGATGTGTACAGCTCTCACCTCACGCTTCCACACACAGGCCTTTTCCAAAGGTTTTTTGCTATGTTGAAGTGATGTTTACTTACGAGATGGTTAAACCATTGTGTATGTTACTCTGTCTGCAATATTGTCTGAGAAGTTAGTGTCTCTCTTTTTGTCTCTGGTGGACCTCAGCTTGGTACCCTTGGTCTGTTTCTCCTCATCTAAGTGTGTCTCCCTCTTTTTCTCTCATGGGCTTTCTCTCTCCCCCCATTTCTCTCTTCGTCCACCCTCTCTGCCCCACGCTTCACTATTCATGGCTCTCCCTTACAGGAAGAAGAAATGGAGGAGTTTAGGGTGAGTATGGTGAACTCTCACCTTCGGCCT
Source organism: Puntigrus tetrazona (assembly GCF_018831695.1). Classification (NCBI taxonomy): domain Eukaryota; kingdom Metazoa; phylum Chordata; class Actinopteri; order Cypriniformes; family Cyprinidae; genus Puntigrus; species Puntigrus tetrazona. Next base: position 13,862,167 of record NC_056712.1, read on the forward strand.
CATGTGTGCCCCCTTCTTTAATTTGGGCTGGCTCCTCACCATCCATTATTTTTCTTTTTCTGGTTCATTTGAGAATGCTTCTGCTCTGACGGATCCCATCCAAGCATTTGACTGCCATCACTTTTGCTACTCAGGGTCATTGAATAAACTCACCTCATCCTAAAATACATCCTAATGTTTCTGTTTGTAAAATTACCATAGATTTTGAATGTTTCACAAACATGACCCCACTAGTATGCATGAATCTATTTACAGTTGTTTGGTTCCTGCTCATTTATTAATTTGATAGCCCATGATCCATTTTTAGCAAAAGTGATTTAACGTGCCCCTTCCAGCTGAACTACTTACAATAGTTGCACGCCTTCTACTAAGTATTTGCAGTTTTGTTTTGTTGTTTTGTTCGTTTTTTTATTTATTTTTGTTTATTTTCTTTAGTTTAAACTAATAATTATTTATTATGTATTGTGATTGATATGCGTGTGTGAATGAATTCAAACACAACCTTGAGATATGAGATATTTTATAAGCATATTATTAAAAAGTCTAATTATGCTAGTGGTAAGGAAATTACAAATTTTACCTTTAAGCATTAAAAAATGGTAAAAAAAGGTTCAAGAAAATAGTTTATATGACCAAAAATAATGACACAAATTTTTCCTAGTACACTTCTTCTGTTGTTTTATTTAGCGTCCATTTTTTTTTTTCTGCCTGATTGGCTGAGATGTGAAATGCATGGACTGTTTGGATTGTTTTGAAGCTGCAAGGAATGCAACTTACTGCATGTCAAAGAGAGACTGCATCTGATCCTGCATCAGCATACAAGCTACTGTTAAATTCAGTTTGCATCTTTAACTATAATACTTGTGTGTGTTTAGGTCACTCAGCCAGGGCAGTGCCAATGCGGCTGTCCTGGATGTAACCCAGACGGGTGGGCACAAGAAGAGGGTCAGACGGAGTTCCTTTCTCAATGCCAAGAAGCTGTACGAGGACGCCCAGATGGCACGCAAGGTCAAACAATACCTGTCCAACCTCACCCTGGAGACGAACGAGGAGAGCTTACAGACACTCTCAATTCAGTGTGAGCCTTCAGTCAACACATGTGAGTAGCGTGCGAGCGCACACACACAAATACACACACACACACACACAAAGCTTAATATTTATTATTTGTCTTATATTTATCATCACAGTGCCGAAGAGTTCCGGGGACAGAAAAAGACCTGACACATCGCCCGTAGTTGCGCGGGCTGCCACTCACCAGCGCCAACAGCTTCAGAAAGCCAATCAGGCGCTTCAAGTGCCTGCCGTAGCCCTCTACCCTTCACGCAAGAAAGTGCCGGTTAAAGACTTGCCACCATTTGGTAAGACACCACATTTTTTGTAGCTCGTACACGATCAGCTACTGCATTATGTGTCACTGGTGCTCAAAAGGATCTTGCTGGATTTTTTTTACAGGCACAAGCTCACCACAGTCTCTGAAAAAGATACTGTCCCTTTCAGAGGAGGCAGGAGAGAGACACAGGAAACAAACAGAAGATAGCGTGTCCAACAATTCCTCACAGCTGTCGTCTCCTCCCACATCTCCGCACAGCTCACCTAAGAAAGGTCAGGATACACAAAGACACACCGACTATGGCATGTTTTGTATATTTGAATATTTCTCCAGCCTCGGGTCTTTGCACACTCGATTTAGTCTCCCCATTGACTTTTCAGTGAACTGTGCAATCGGAGCCTTATAGTGGGCATGCAGTGAAATATATTGTCAGCTAGCATGTGCCCCACTGGCATTTCTCTGTTTATCTCTCTGGCGCCCCCAGGTGACAACGTGTTTTTATGGCTGATTTAAAATGTTGAGACTGCCATCTAGTGTTAAAAACATCACACGTAGGATATGAAATTCCTGGTTCACGTGTTTTTTTACAAAACATTTTAGAACACTGCTTGTCTCTGATTTCATTACTGTGTTCCACTTTCAATCTCTCCTACGTTTATATCACATAACGTTTCTGTCTTTCATCATTCACGTGTTTTAGCCATTGCATCTATAAGAAGCCACAGTATGAAGGGTTTTTCCTCCTTCTGTAGAAAGTCACCAACAGGTAACAGGTCCTGGGTGCAGATTTAACCTGAGAGAGAGTTCACACAAGCATCATTATTGCTGTGTCTCAAAATGTAGTGAGCTGCCTAATAAAACATCCTTTATTAGAGGTGCACTTACATCAAAAAGCTTGGAGTTCAATTTCAAATTTTTTTAAGTCTTCTATTCAACAAGGGTACATTTATCTGATGAAAAATATGTTGAAAATGTAACATTGTGAAATATTATTAAATTAATTTAATATATATTTTCATATTTAATGCATTTTAAATCATATATTTATTTCAAAATTCTTTGATGAATACAAAGTTCACAAGTACAGCATTCATTTAAAATCCGAGAACATTTGTAACATTATAATTTACTTTTTTGGTCATTGATCAGAAGAACAAATACATAAAACAATATGTATCTACTGAACCCAAATCCTTTCACCCCTTTGTGATATTGGTAGCTTTCTTAGTATTGAGACACAACCAATGGGATGTTTTGTTTTCAGTTATATATTTCAGTGGTATGATGAAGTGACATTTGTGTCCAGACTTTCTTTAGCAGTAATATCAAATGTTATTGTTTGTTTTTGTTTTTTTATAGTACCGTGTTAGTTTGGAGGTTCCACCAATGGTTCTATACATTTTTAAAAATCAGAAATCTTGACATTAGGGTGAACTCTCTCACCATGTCTAGACATTGTTTTTGCTCCTGTTGTAGCTGGCAGAGGCAGGCTAGTGCTGTAGCTGTTTGTGTGTGTGTGCGTACGTGCGCTTTAGGTCTACATTGCTGAAGTAACTGCCTGATTTTGATTATCTAATGTAAGAAGGTCATTCTAAAATAATGCTTTGCTCTATCAGTAGCATAGAGTTTAGGGAGTTATCTTATCTAACGCCCCGAGTATAAACTTTCTTCCACTAACCATCGTATGATCAATTTCATCGTGATGTAAACAGAAAGGCTTCTCTTCCATTAGTAGGTTAAATGAACAACTATTGCGTAATTGTTTGACTCTTATTTCAAGTTATGACTTTTCAACTGCATACATTATGGACAATAATGTGTCACAGATATTTAATAGCTCTGTTGCAAAAGTATGTATACTATACTGCATTTTAAGACTGCATTTTAATCCTTCACAATCAAGGCAATCCCAGAATGCACTGTGACATGCTCAGTCAATTCTCAGTAAGCTGTTTTATTCAGAAGTCAAAGGTAACTCTACAATAGTTGGCATTAAGGTAGCTTCATATGTTTTGAAACAAAACCTTTTTGGGTGAAAAGAGGCAGTTATAGGATGGGGTACCACAGGGCTCTGTGTTAAGGCCGAACCATTTTCTGATCATGTCATTCTGTGTACTCATTTGCCAGGCTATGGAAGAGCAGGTGACTACCTGTCGGACTCTGGTCACAGTGAGATCTCCTCACGCTCAAGTCTGGTGAGCACCTCCTCTCTGGACATGGGACAAGATGAACGCAGGCACCGATATGGAGTAATGGCTGGGGAGGGCCATGGCGGTGGCCACCGGCTGGAACGCAGGGCTACTGCTGATCCTGACCAGTACAGCTTGGGGTAAGCACCACGCATTACTCTTTCAACTAGTTGTGTTGCCTGAATCACTAATTAGTTAATTGGTTTAAATCAACCCTGGGTCAGTTAGGCTGGTTTTGTGCTCAACTGACCCCGTTTGAACATGTTTCTCAGGCAGTACTTACATAAGACATGTTCTTATGTGTTAAAGCAGGTGGTCGGAGGACATTTGACGGAGGTCATTAGGTTTCTTGAGAAATACCTGTTAATGAGTGTTAAAAGTACAACACTTGCAGCTGGGCACTCAAAAATAAAGCAAGTTATATTAAGCAAACTGGAACTACCAGTACCACGCTAAAAATAACAAGGAACAAGTCTATATTAAGTTATTATCGTTGACTATCAAGGCTTAGTCCTGGCAATGTAGAGTTACAATTAAACCCTCCTGGATCCTTCTACCCCTTTCTTCTTTCAGGTCCTACTCATCAATGCAGGACTGCCGGGGTCTGTATGCGGGCGCCACCGTGCTGTCTTCTCCTAGCTCTGAGGAGCTTACCCAGGACCAGGGTGATCGGGTGTCTCTAGATGCTGCTGATTCTGGTCGTGGCAGCTGGACTTCATGTTCCAGCGGCTCTCACGATAACATTCAGACCATGCAGCAGGGCCGTAGCTGGGAAGCATTGGCAGAGGGTGCAGGGCTTTGGGGAAGCAGAGGAAGCTGGGCATCTGCCTGCTCCTCTTCATCCTCTGCGGCATGTTGGGGCGAGGACTCCGAGGGCGACACAGGCACCATCAAGCGAAGAGGAGGGAGGGATGTGACCACAGATCCAGAGACCAGCAGCATCACCTCCACGGGTTCAGAAGAGTCCAGACAGCACAGTCGACGGCCCTCACCCATCACTGCAGGCAACACCAAGGCTGTGATCAGTAAGAGTTGCCACATTAACCTGGTTTGAAAGGAATGTCACCCAGAAAGTGAAAATCTTGTTGATATTTACTTGCCCTCATGTTGATCCTGAACTGTATGCTCTTCCATAAAACAGTATGGCGGCCTTTAACAATCTTGTGAGGTTGGACATCGAACTTTGATGTCTAACCTGATGCCTTGTGTTTGGTGCTTGAAAGATGTAGTGCAGGGGGTTATTTTCATTTTTGGGTAACTATTTTAAAAGGATAGTTCACCCAAAAATGAAAATTCCGTCAATAATTACACTCTTTTGATCACTCTTCTTTGTACACGCTTTGTACATCTCAGACTATGTGTATATATAATCAACTATTTATAGTGTATAAAAATAAATAAATATATATAGTGTCAGCTGTTTAACTGTGTATAGGTTCAAAATAGTTTTTTCTTATACATCTGTTGCTGTATGTTTATGTTTATGTTTATATTTATGTTTAATTAGTATGTAGCACAGTGGTCCTGCGAGAAACATTTCGTTCCACTATTTGTCCACATGTAGCAGAATGACAATAAAGTTTGACTCGACTTGACTCGTGTTGTTTCAAACCCATTCATTCATCTTTAGAACACAATTTTAACATTTTTTTGAGGAAATCCGAGAGCCTTCTGACCCTCCATAGACAGAAAGGTAGTAAGGAAATTAAAGTCTGTGTGAACCAGAAGTGGCCGCCAACTGGATTTCTGTAATTACAACTGAAACAGAATATCGAGTAGAGGGCAGGGGTTTTATTTTTGCACCGCTCCTGTTATCTCTTACTAGCAGCAAAGTAACTGTTGGAAGGACATGGTTAAGCAAATTCTGCCCAAGCCGTCAAACTGACATCACCAGAGCAGGAGTGCCATTCCAGAGCGGAAGCAAGTTATCAGATTTTGATTAAAGATTACCAAGACTTTTTTTTTTTTTTTTTTTTTTAGAGGACTATCTTGCAAGGATTGCAAATTGTTGACCTTAAAAATAGCAATGTGGGCTAACAAAATAAATATTGTAAATTCAATGCAGATTTAAATTAATCCATGTGACATCAGTTGTTCGACTGTAATTTTAGGAAGCTATTTTGTGTGCAAAGAAAACAAACAAAAATACCTTTCTTCAACATTTGCTTCTCTCCCGGGAAAGTCTTCCACCATAATGGAGACTACCATAACGTATGAGTGTGGTGCTGCCCCTACTGTCTTTGGAGGGTCAAAACGTTATTCAAAAATATCTTAATTTGTGTTCCAAAGATGAACAGAGGTCTTAGGGGTTTGGAACGACACAAGGGTGAGTAATTAATGACATTATTTTCACTTTTGGGTGAACTTTCCCTTTAAGAGTAACAACACCAAGTTATATTTCCTAACCTGCCTGTTGTGTTTACATTTTTCAAAATATGGTTTTTGCATGACAAGCACATTCGCAATGATCATACTAACGTCTGAAAAAGAACACTACGAGGTGGAACAACACAACAAACTACCTACAAAAATGATCCTTCCTGATCTAGTGCATGTCTGCATGTGTCCGTCCACGTGTGTGAGAAGCGTTACGGATATTAAAAGGAACTGTGGTGTCCGTCTCCTTCCTCAGCACGGAAGGATGGACGTTACCGGGACCCTCCTCCCACACCTCCGGGCTACACGGCACTGACCATCACTGACGTAACCGAGGGCACGACTCACTCGGGCAGGAGACCCCCAGACTACACCACCGCCTTGCAGCGCTCCCGTCTTGTCACACACTCCCCCGACTCCCAGCAGCCACCAGCTGCGGGAAAACCCACCCATTCGCCGGACCCCCGGGGCCGAGAAGAGGAGGAGGCAGAGGAGGTGGAAGAGGAGGGTGAGTGCTTGTCTCCCAAACTCAGAGCTCAAAGGAGGAGAGGTCCACACACAGCAGTTCCCCCCAGGCCATGAGTTACATACACCACCCCAACAGGAAGGTAAAACATCCCAAACTCCAGTTACTTCCACACTCACACACTCACGCACTCCACACACACTCACGTACACCAGTCACGGTCTCTGCATGCCAGGAGGACAGCTCCTTCACCTGCCCACCATCACCAACCACCAACGCATCTCACACAGTGCATGCGCCGCCACAGAGACAGCCTGCCCCCCGTCGCCGTGGCAACATCCCAGTCATTGCTCCCTGCTCTGCCGTGTGTATTGGCTCTCACTCATCAGTGCTCACAGGAAAATCACTAGATCTGCCATCATAAATGCTTGAACACGTGATAGAGCCTGAAGTCGTGTTTGTGTTGTCAGGTAGCACGTAAAATAGCGTTAGTACTTATCAGCGCAAAGATCCTAATTTGGGGAGTAGTCATTTTATTAATTTTCCCAGTAGTAGTCTTTCTTGTCTTGTTGTGTTTGTCTCTGGTATGGTAAGGCCAGAGCATATTGTATTTCCATATATTTAGAGGTATGTCTGTGTCTTTGTTCCAAACCCCAGTGCATTTCCTGCCTTAGACATCAACTATTTTGCATTACATACTAGTGTGTGTGTGTCCATATATATATATATATATGTGTGTGTGTGTGTGTGTATGCTAGAAGACAGTGCAAGGTTTATTCCAGTCCTGGTTCTTTATATTTTTCTTCAAATTCAGTGTATGCACATTTACTACAAATGCAATGTACGAGATGTGAAATTTGTGAAGCCAGAGGCAGTTTCTTCTGAAACAATAAGTAATGAAAAACGTCTTTCACATCACTCGGGTTTGGAACAGATTCTGTTTTTAGGTGATTTATGTCCATGATGCTCACAGAGATTCTCTCTTCTTCCTCCAGAGGATGAACAGGTGTCTGCTGTTTGAAAGGGGCGACACTGGCTGCACTGCTGCATTGACTGATGGCCCATATCGGGCATTCACAGGTCAGACAGACAGACAGACAGACCATCCAGTCTACATTTTGCCGGCACTGCCTCTCTCCCTCCTCAATGATGGATTCATCTCCCTGCCCTGCCTTAATGCATCATGGGGGGTTTAATGCCCTGCATGCTAAAAAATACTGTGAAGAAAGGAGGCGAGCAAAAAATAACTTATTTGGCACTTTTGGAGAATGGAAAAATGAACTGAACTCGAACACAGCGCTTTGACATTCACACACACACACACACACACACACACACACACAAAAACAAACTACTGTTAATGGATTTCTTCAGACAATTCCCTCTTTCCTTCTGCTTAAAGGTCACATGAACATGTTTAGTAGTCCCCTCAGCACTTTTTAACTTTTTAAGGTGTAAACTAATGCACACAATCAACATTTCAGTCACCCGATTCCGGACATGCAGTTTAGATGGAAAAGAAGGCTTCACTTAATCCCGATGACCGATAGCAACACTCATATCTGTGTGGTTCAATATAACAGTATTATATTTGCAGGAGCACGACTTGAAGGACATTTCTTTCTGCTGGATGACTACCGATGGAGTTCACATCAACTCCCGACAAACGTAGCACACCGATTTAATACAGAAGAGCGCTTTGCGAGAGGAAATTATGCTAAGTGAAACCTTAGCGAGTGACTTTATTGGTTTTTGGCTGTGGTGGCTGTGAGAAAGCATCAGGTTTGGATACGAAAACAAAAGGCTAAAAAAAAAGTACATCTGTTGGTAATCAAAGTCAGTTCTGCTACAAGAAGCTTTCAGTGATGAAGAGGAAATGTACACACTTACATCTTCGATACGACGCTGACGATTTTGTCAGTTCAGCGCTTCTCCAGCATTTGCTGTGGCACAATGTCAAGCCCCCTGTTGGTTACGGTGAGAACTGCAGGCTACTCAGGCAAATGGGGCCGTTTTATTCGGGTGCTACTTCCTTCCTCTCATTAAGTGAAACCGTTAAGGTGGGGTGTGAAAGACGGTGGCTTCTGTGATACGTTTTTCTTTACGAGGGATCAAGTCATGCATGTTTCTCCTGGAGTGGGCCTTGATCTACCACTGCTGCACAACAGCTTCCACAATCACTCACAGGAACTCGACTGAAACGTGCTTTCGAGACTCCGGTGGGAGCCCGGAAAAAACGCAAACCCACCCGAAGTCCACCAGTCGGAGCAGAACTGAACCGGTGGGAGCACGTCACTTTTATCCTTTCATTTTAATCACTAAGTTAAGCTGATCACATTGATCAGTAGTTAGAAACAATAGACTAAAGAAGAAAAAAAGAAGTTTGCAGTGTTTTCCACTGTGCTCTGTAACATCACTACTTCAATGTTTTTTTTCTCTAGTTGCTTGTTCGTTCGTTCGTTTGTTGGTTTTTGTTTGTTTGTTTTTGGCTTCCACGCATTTTTTTTTTGTAATGGTTGCAGATACGGTTGTTAATAAACTACACATTTGTAACAGTAACTATATCGGCCATCTGTTTCCAACTTTTTTTTTTTTTTTTCATTAAATATCCACGTTTTGGCAAGCCAAGATGAGTCGCTTGTTTTGCAAAATAAGTTGCACAAATTGTACAAGCATAAATACAACAAGGTAAATAGTAGTAGGTAGCTGTTCTGCTACTCTGTTCGATATGTGATGTCAAGTGAGACGTGTACATTTAGCTGGTGAAGATTCTCTCTTTTTGACTACTTTTACCTGTACGTCTTTTACAAAGACATTTGGTGGAGTATGTATTTGTTCTTATTTTGTGTCTTTCTTTTTTTTTTGTATTTTTAATACAATAATTGTAAATATTGGTTATATTTTTGTTGAATTGTAGAAATGTATGATGTTTATGCCTCAACATCCAGTTTATATGAAGCTGGGAATCAATAAATTCGACAAAAATGAATCAACTTAGTTTTTAAATGCACTTATTATTATTATTATTATTATTATTGCTCTTCTTTTGTTTTTGTTGATTCTGCATTACATTTTTTGTTTTCAAACATTGTTTAAAATGACCTCTGGCACCATCTAGTGTTTGCACAAGACAAGACATGGAAGTAACTTGAAATGTGTATCTCATACTTTTCTAACTGACATATGTATGTTGGGGTTAATAAAAAGACATCCGTATCAATCTGCTGTTCAACACTGTTTGCTTATTCAGTGTTTCATCAGAGATTTTGAGCCGAAGTGGATAAACTGGGTCGAGTGCTCAGTGATTTCACATGTATCTTTTTTCGAGGATGATGCAGTGCAAAACTAGATTAATAAAACTTTGGGAATGAACTTTGAAGTTGGCTTGTCAAGCTTTATCTCTAAATTAGAAGCTGTTATAAATGCTGGAAGATTGAAAATTTAGATAGATGTTGATATCGTGCCCATGATTTAATGGTTCATCGTGGTACTTTAAATTTGAAACCAATAGAATTTCCTATTGTTTTTTTAGCAGGGTTAACATGTTGCTAAACCGTTTCTAGCATGATTAGCATATTGCTAGCAGATTTATCGCATGATTAGCACGTTGCTAGCATTATTAGCATGTTGCTAGCATGATTTACTTTTGTTGTGTAATGATTTAGCTTTTCTGAATTGAAGGGTTGCCTTTTTCTAATCAATTTTCATTTTTTGGTCTACTACATCAACTAATTCTCTCTTAATGTGCAAGAAATGTGATGCAGCTGCATTTCTTTGTTTCTGTGGGCCTCTGTATCGTGCCACATGCCAAATGTGCACTTTCTGAAAGAAGGTTTTAGATGAACTTCGGATCTGCGCGCACAAGATTCTGGATTCATGAATTCTAGCAGGTAACCATAGTCCTTATGTGCTTCTCTTAGAAAATGTCTTTGAAAAAAATAATACTTCAGTGGTACTTCAAACATCATTTTAAACAAAGACCTGGTTAAGAGGATACATAGTATGTCTATATTCATTTTGGTAACACTTATTGACTATTAACCATGACTTTTCACTGAATAAATTCTTAATTTTATAATAGTAAAGCAGTTGTTAAGTTTAGGTATTTGGTAGGGCTAGGGATGTAGAATAAGGCATTAATATATGCTTAATTAGCACTAATAAATGGACTATATTCTAGATGCAAGCTAATAAACATAAGTGTCAATTCTGGAAGGGTTTAAAACAGATGTACAAAAGGGTCTAGACAACCTGACAATCCTGAAGAGAAGTGCTTTGAATAAGTAGACAAGACTCGACTTATGTGTGTGATAAGAAAAATGTTAAGTTGAAGATATTTTGAAAAAAGAAATTCGTGCAACTTTCATTTTAATTTCAGATTACCTCCCAATTATAAGGTTTCTCATTTTTTTTTAATAGTATGAGGCTATGGAGTAAATTATGAAATTAAATAAGTAAATTTCACTCAGCTATAGTTCGTCCCACTTAATATAAAAAAGTTATATGAACTCAATAACTGATTATCTTAAGCAGAACACAAGTTGAATGCATTACATTTCTAGTTCTCAGCATGCATTGCTTCGGATTCTGTAAAGAGTAAATGTTGAAGGTTTTCACCTCAAAATGTCAGGAGATGTTTGTCTCCACATTTCAACAGTGGTTCAACAGATTTTCAGGACATTAACTAAATGCTGTTTTATTTATTGAGTTTCAGAAAGAAAGATGTTGAGGCAATATGCAGCAAAGCAAAATTAAACTTAGAACGAGTGAATACAATGCAGAGTAAATATGACATTTCTTATTTATCATGGGCATTTAAAGGCTTCTGACAGAATAAGCAGTGGCACAAACAAATGCTAACTTGTCTGTACATTGTAGGTCATTCCAATTTTGTGCACCTGTTGTGAGAAAGAAAACATGTTTTAATTGTGCAAGTAATTTAGAATATCATGAAAATCATATTCTAATATTTTGAGATACTGGATTTTGACTCATGACTCATGTAAGCTCTAATCATACATGTAATGAATCTAATATATAATATATATATATATATATATGTACTTGTAATACCTGTATTTAGAAAGACAGATACATAAACACTGGAAGTGAAGGGAGTGAAAAAGGTACAAAAGCTGTCACCTTTTCAAAGACACACATTTGTACCCTATTTCCCCCTAAATGATGAATCTTAGTACATTAGAAGGTACACATTGAAACGTTTTAAAAGGTATCACCCCAGTGATAACATTTGTACCTTTTTGTTGTAAAATTTCTTTATTAGTCTGATTGCTGCTGGACATTGAAGGCTGAACAAATTCCAGAACTGAAGAGAATTAAAAGACATTCAAATCAGTTACCTGCATTGTTTGTCTCAATACAATGCTCTTCACCCAAGTTGTTGGGTTCTCTGGACCTCCAAAGTTGGAAATTCATTTTGGTCCCATCACTCCAGAACCACACCCCCTCCTGTGTTCAGAAGAGTCGAGTCAAATGGCCTTTATTTACACAGGCTTACAGATTGTGTCAAAGCCCTCAAGAGCACCAATGATCAGTTTGTTTGTTTTTAAGACCGCCTCGCATTACGTGCATGTGTAAAATAAAGAACTCAAAATAAAACCATATCTCGCCAATGTTATTTGCACATCTCTTTGCATATGTAAACATTCGCTGTAAGCGATGCTGATTTAAACAGTGAAGTGCATGATGCACAACCGACGAAAGTGACAAAATAAGTAAATCCATAACAACATACAGAAACGGCATCATAGCCTCCTATCCAGAATGGATCTGAACTTGACACCAATAGATTTAGGAAGGCTTGTTCCGTGTGACTGTGTACAGAGGCCAGGTTCCCACCATGGTTCAAGCACGTCATCTGAGGAGAATAAGACATGAGTCCTGCAGCTTCGTCTGTCTAAATAATAGGCTACCTTTATGTTAGCTCTTGCTGAATATTCTTACTTCTGCATCCTTCCAGGAAACTAGATCATTAAAAACTTGAAGCATCTTGTCCCGTGAGGACTCCACCCGCTCTGACAAGCTGTTACATGGAGATTTAAGTGGTAAGTTTAAGTGTTTTTTTTTTCTTAGTTCATATAAAGCGTTGTATGCAGGATATATACCATTAAAAATTTGGAGGTCATGTACTCCAGAAAAATTTCTGCTCAGGTAAAGTGGGCCATGCCTTAATTATCAAAAATTATTTTGCGTTTGAATGAATAACACATGATTTATCAACACGTATTATCAGGCAAACATTTTTAACAAACCCCCCAAAATATTAAAACCTCCGGGTTATGAGGAAAATATTTAAAAATTATTTAAATACATTTAGAAAAAAACGGCATTTAAATGATAAATTTGCTACAGTTTTTGCTTATACATGTTAAACATATAAATTTGGGTTTTAATTTCTCAAAGGCTGGTGAAGAAGTTTAACCAAAAGGTATTTTAATTAGTAAATCGAGCAGACAGGCATATAAATGAACTACGGACAAAACAGGCTTATATTGGGAAGGTAAATGAGGATAATGACGAGACACGGCTGAACAGAATGTCAAATTAAAAGAGACAGGGAAAACTAGTTCACGGGTAACTCAAAACACGGACATGTAACATGTAACAACTTTAAAATATGTTTTTAATTTGCAAATTAAAACTAAACTAGAAAATGTCAAATGCAAACTATAGCTGAATTTTAATTTCGCATGAACTATTGCACATATGTATGGGAAAATGAGAATGAAAATACAGAAAAACATTGCAGTTTTGCATATTACATTTAAAATTGAACTTAAGCTACACATATGCTTCCATACTTTTGATCCAGGCTGTCTATTCATGCTTGCTTAAGCCAGCTTTGTTGAAAATTTGGTGAAAATTAGTTTGCAAACTAAACTGAACATTTTATAAAAATTGTTCTAATGTTTAAGGACAAATATAAAAAAAAATGAAGGTATTTATGGATGTTCAGGAAATGCGGCAGACTGAATGATGCATCTCACCTGAAGCATTGAGAGCAAAGAGTAGACAGAGAGACACACGGACAGTCCAGACTCCCATTGTTCCTCAAACAAGAACACTGCGCATCTGAAACAATAAAAAACATCAACCAAGACATGTTTAAATGAACGAATAAATGTAAACATCTAAATATCATTACAATGTTATTGTAAATATTTTAATTGATGTATTAATTTAGTGACGCTAACAGAATTTGCTGTGTTTGTCTGTCTGTTTGTCTGTCAAAGCAGAGGTTTGACTTTTTATAACAGATGAACATATTTACGCAAACACCATCAACAGTATTATGAAAGCATTCAGCTGAATCACTTATCAGTGGGTCATCAAGGTTACACATCAACACAAACCTTCACCCAAGATTGCAATGTTGCAGGATGAAAGTCTTGAAACAGAGCACTATACATATACATACACACACACACACACACACACACACACACACACACACACACACACACATATATATATATATATATATATACACACACTAAAATATACTATAAAATATACTTGGATGCAAAAACGATTAATTTTGTTCTTTAAATTAAATTAGTTCTTCTTTGGTCTATATAATATTGTGAGATGATGTATTAAAATATTTCCTAATCAATGATTCAGTGTTTTTTGGAATAGAAGCAGTAAAATGATCATGATGATGACTGACTACAGATTTATACGTTTTCATTTTAACAGCTCTTAAAGAGTTAGTTTACCCCAAAATGAAAATGATCATGTCTTTTTTAAGCAAGACCCCACACTAATTCTTCAGTGCCTCACATTAACTCCTCACATCTGCACTCGTTCTTTTACTTAGTTTCTTTTTATGACTATTTAAACAATAGTGATCAGACTCAAACTTTGACACAGTCCTGTCAAACACACATTATTTTAGGGAACACTAGTGAGAAAGGTTCAAAACATTGTTACAAAAACCTCCTTATGGGATATATGAATCCTTTTGCTAGTCAGTGTCTGTCACAGTACACAACATTCACAGAGTGGTGCAGATACAGTGAAATTCAGCAATAAACCAAAAGAAAAGAAAAATTTATTTTCATTGTGCTACTCTAACAAGAACCTACAGTAGGTGAGAAGCACTAGAAGAGAAAAGATCAAAAACTAAACAACTGAATATACAGTAAACACACACTTGAATTGAATGTAAATAAATATATTCATTCATTCAGCATCCTCTGCCAAACTGCATTACAGTGTTATGTACATGGAGTATTCTTCTTTGTCACAGTAGTTTCTTAGCCTTCTGACAAAAGAGTTGCCTAGACAGTCTTCTCTCAGTAAATGTAAGAACTACTTGTTGAAATAAACGCCGGATCCATTTGCAGTCCATGCAGAAGAACATGGTCAACTATAGTGCTTTGTATTTTATCAGGAACAAAAGATCTCATCCCCTCCATTTTAATTTTGCATCCCACTGTCAGGATTCATTTTCCAAAACACATAATACCCTGTACTCTCGGTTATTTTATCTTCAGTCTCACTACTTCATATTCAGATCAAATATTGTGCCGTTTGAGTTCATTTTTATTGATTGAGTTAATTCTATTGTGTGTTTGTGTTTTCTGACAGACAGAATCAATAAAATGGTTAAAAACGAAAATATCTAAAAAAACTAATCAAAAAGACGTTTTTGGATACATTCATTCAAACAGAAACCAACCGTATGAAGCATGTGTGTGCCATACAGCACCAAAACTGAGAGAGTACCACAAGTATATTTTTACATCATACATTATTACATAAACACCACCTATCAGCCTTCAGCTGAATCATTTATCAGGGGATCATCAAGTGGACAAAACAAACCTACACCCAAGATTGCAAAACGCTGCAGAATGTTGCAGGATGAAAGTTTTGAAGTAGAGCCTGAAATTTGAATATGAACAATGCTGTTCAAAAACAAAAAGCATAATTACCTAATTCAGTTTTTGAAAATACTGCGTAAGTTGAAGTATTTCTTAACGATTTAATCAGTTTAAAAAGCAATGATAGTCTGCAAGTCTCTCTTTGCTCTTCTTTGTTCTTCAGGTAACCCCATTATTATAAACCATTAATTACAAACCATGTTCAACTTCAGTAATCCCTCTTCAGTAGTTTCCCGTACTGCACATGCCTCAGTACACTGCCTCAGTGTAATTATATTACTGTTTTATTTGCTATTTTTGCCTCTGTATTGAATGTTGCTGTCTGTCTTAGCCATCTTAAAGAACCGGCTAAAACACATCTGTGCCATCTTTATTTGACCTCTAGCAATCTTTATTCTAATTATATCTCTTACACTTTCTTTATTAAATCGTAAGTCGCTTTGGATAAAATCATATATGTAGATCATGCATGCAGATGGTATTTTGACTATTTTTAGTCTTGTTCGGGGTGAAACAGGCGAGTCAGGTACATATGTAGCTATGTTGCCGAAATACGTGTGTGTGTAAACATGCGTGTGTGTTAGTGTGTACATAAACTTGTGTTTGTGTGTGTTTTTACGTGTGTCTGTTTGTTCTGTTTACTGAATGCAATTTCAATTATTCATATCATTATTTACAGGTTTAAGAATATATCTATATATATTTTGTCTAAACCGACCTGCATTCAAGTGATGCTAAAACATGAACACATAAAGACATAAAGGTAAAGCACAGCTATGTGCGATTGTGTTAAGTGAATGTTTGAGAAAAAAATGTAAAACAATAATGAACATTCATAAAATGAATCATAGAAAACACTATTAAGCGCTACGATTAATCGTTATCGAGAAACACAGCCCTGGATGTGTGTTCACAGTGTGTGTGTGTGTGTGTGTGTGTGCACTTACATTAATGCAAAGCACATATTATGTATGAGTATGGGTCACCATATCTGGCAACACGTCAATTCACCTTCACATCATCACTTGCAAAATATAAAAAAAATGCAAATATTTAATTTTGCTCTATAAAAAAATTACTTCTTTTTCAGATTTCTTCTTTGGACATATGAATATTTAAAAAAAAAGTAGTGATAGCATAAAGGTCAATTATTTAATTGTTTATTAGAAAATAATTTGAATGTTAATATAATTTTAATTGAAATATTATAAAAAAGTCTGTCTAATTAAATTGTGAGATCAAAAAATATTTTTAAATCAGTGGTTAAATGGGCAACGCTTTATTATAACTTTCAGTTGCAAGGCATTTATTATAGTTAGTTGATGATAAACTAATCACTTACAAGACATTTATAAGCAATAAATGATATGCTAACAATTTATGTATGTTTTGTTAATACATTTACAAGTGATTAGTAAAAGATGAACTTATAATTTACAAAATTATTTTTCTTCAAAAGGATTATTCTTTCAAAGGATTAATAAGTGATGTGTTGATATTTTTATCTATGTTTTGTAGATTACGTTATAAAGACTCAAATAATCAATTTCGCAATTTTGCTTTTCACAAATGATACCTCTTTTAAAAATCCTTCTGTAATCAATAAATAGCATTCATTTATTGTCATGAAAATCTCTTGTTCAACAAATGTAGACACAAACAGTATCTTATGTTTTGGTCAGTCAGGATTATCACAGGCTTTGCTCTTCATTCTAAGTGAAGTGATAAAGCTGAACGTTGGTGTAATGAACTGTGCTTATTGTCCTGTATTTTAAAAAAAAAAAAAAAAAAAAAAAAAAATAAATATATATATATATATATATATATATATATATATATATATAAAACTATAGAACAATCATTGTGTGAACACAATAGGAGAAGAAGAACAAGGACAGTTGCTGGGATCTTGAATATATCAGGGTCACCTTAAGTAAATGGAGCTTTGATATTTTTATATATAATACTTAATTTGTAATTTTAAAATTAAGAAATTGGGGATTTTGGATCTTAATTAGCAGCACACTGTCTCATTAATCACCATGTGTCTGCAGCTCAGATTTGTAAACGTTACTACACGTTATGTTTTTTAATAAACAAATCAGCAGAGCAGATTAATGTCAGTGAACGTTAATGAACATCTTGTTTCAGATACTTACCACTGTTCAAGCTCATGTTTATCTCTGTTTATAATCGGTCATGCCAGTTGAAAGCCATACTTGAGCATTGAGGAAATGAGAATTTTAACCCAGAAAAAAAATACCGAAAACGTGGTTTCTTTTTAATAGACACAAACTCATTTTCATTACTCAAAATTGTAATTTCATAAAAAAATTATATACAGCTTCTTGATTTTTTTTTGTTTGTTGCTAAATTAAATTTCTATCACTGTAGCATGTCTATATGCATACAGCACTATCGTTTAATGTAAAACCTCTGCAGTTCTAATTTCAAGTTAGACTTCCAACACAGCATTGTTACATCCCTAGGATGGGGGTGTGGCTTCGTGACCTGTGCACCTGCTCTCTCGCTCTGTTTGCTTGGCAATCGTCTGCAGGTGATCCTCATCAGACACTTCTGCTATAAAAGAGCAGTGTGAGCTTTGTTTGGAGGTTCACTTCTCCCCTGCTGCAGACTTCAGTTCTAATTGTCGCTTCATAGTTGATTGTGATGTGAAGTTAAACCTGTAGTATGAATTCTTCAGTGAGCAGCTTTGTGATTTGCTGCTAATAACCCGTTCATCGGCTGAGTAGGCTGATTATTTAGCCTCATCTATTTTTGTTTGTTTCTTTTTGTTAGCAGTATTAAAAAGGTATTATGACTTAGTTTGTTTAATGATAAATGGGGAGCTGTAGGGGGAGGGTGCCAGTTAATTTTTGAACTTCTCTTTGTCTTTGTTTATGGTTAGTGAGGGAGTGGAGGAAAGCATTTGTTGTTTATTTCTCTAGTTTTACCTAGTTAGGTTATTTGGATCTCCCACCTGTTAGTTAGATGCTGTTTTGTTTGTTATTTTGGCCTGGCCCTTCCCTGAAGACTTTTTATTGCTCCTGTGCTTTTGTTTCCCAAATAAACTAAATTAATGTTTTTTTTTTCCCCCTATAAAAAAATAGTTATCATTTCATTTCTGGGGCAGAGGACTGGAGTGATATTTACACGTTTTTCTTAAATTTTAAAAAAGTTACTTTGTTACTCCCACTCCTAGACTTGGGGAATGGGAACAGGACAGCATTAAAAACCTTTTTTGTATTACCGCTATAGCAATTAACACCTGTAACCATAGTGACCGATTAAAGTAAATATCAAAGATGATGACTTGCTGCAAACACCTTTATTTTATTAACACCTTTATTAACCTTCACTGATCATTCGCTGAGTCAAAATAGACTGCTTATTCTCCCAGTCAACTTTGCCTTTTCACATGCTGCTTCAGTTCACACACACAAAGGGCATCTTAGAAGAACATTTCAGATCATTAAAGTTGCCATCTGCAGGAATAAAGATAAAAAAAAAAATTGTATCATAAAATCAAGCATTCATATTTATTTAGCTGTATCAGTATTTACTGATCTGCTTTTAAGTGGTTTAACATAAATGACAGCAATGAAACATTTTTGATTTCATGAACACTAAAAGTAATTACCTGAGTAATTCATCTCAATGCAGTCCTCGTTACCATCATTATTGGGCTCTCCAGGAGCCCATATTTGGAAGTTAAATTTGGATCCATCGCTCCAGAGCCAAACTCCGTCCTGTGAAAAGAAAAGAGTAAAAATGCCCCTTTTTGGCTACAGCATACGCGACATCATTTTATTTATATTTAATCGTCTAAAAGATGACTCCTTTACTACACTTGCTGTATTGGAAAGTCATTTTATAGAAATGAAATAGTTTTTAACATACATAATTTTCCCAATAGCACAAACAGCATAACTAAAAAAGAAAAAGAAAAGAATGCATACATGAACAGCATCGTGGCCCCCGAGCCAGGCTCTTGTTGTTTGCTGAGTGGAGTGTCTAATCAGGTTCTGTATAAAAATGTACTCCTCGTGGCTGTGTACAGAAGCAAGATGACCATCAAAGTCCTGGCACATTATCTGTAGAGGAAGAGACATTAGCAAACACCCTGACAGTTTTTAAAATGTGAGATTAACTGTTAACATCGTAAAATATGCCACACGCCTTTCAATTACCACTTAAAATAGCTTTATTAATCATTTTATTTTACTTATTAATAATAATCATTTTGTATTTTTTTTTTATTTATCTGCATAGTCTGATATCCTCCTTGTGAGGTGAGACTGCTTTTCTAAACGGATGAACTTCTAACTAACTAACAAATGCTACGGACAAGACGTTTTGAGAGATTAGATAAAGCTTTTTAAATGATCTTATCACACTTCTGTCATTATAACATCATATATTATGTATTTTCAAGCTCTTCTTTGTCTCTTAGAGCTTCATTTTTTCATCTGCGTTTAACAATTTTTTTTTAAACAGCAACAAGTTAAAGTTACTTTCACAGATTCTTTTAATCACAAAGCTGAAAGCATCGTACCTCTGCATCTATCCAGATTTGAGCGCTGCTGAAAAACTTGAAGCACCTACATCCATAGGCACTCCATCCTGACCAACAAGCTGTTAAATGGAGGTTAACAAATATTAATACAAGTATTAAACAGCCATTGATGCCCTTTGCAGACATAATGTCGTTTGTCTTACATTATGTATTGTTAATCAATGAAACAGATTAAACCATATACCATATATTGTTATTGTACAATGCATTTTAAATCATACAAACTAGAATATTAAGCCTGATGCGTTGTTGTTGGTGGTGATATAATTTTTGACAATAAAACACATTAGCCGAAAATATTTCACAGGGTTATGAATGTATTACCTGAAACTGATGCACTGGCTTTTTTCTCAGATTTTAATTTTTCCTTTCTCTGTGCTGGGTTGCACTGATGTATTTTCCCCGATATAGCCTAGTTATCCATCAATTACGGTCATTTGTATTTAGTGCTTAGTTGTATTTACATGTGCTCTTTAAAACGTTTTAAAGCATGCTGAAGACCCTCAGGTTTACATACACTTTCATGTTTGAGAAATCTAGACATACACACTGACAAGACAAGGAAAGGGCAAGATGAACCTTACCGCCACAGCGTTTATTTCCAACTTGCTGAGGGGACGTTTTCTCTTGAAAAAGAATAAAAAGGAGAGGGGTGGGCTGGGGGTGAATTAAAACCTCTGCTAATGCTAACTGTAGTAGGGATCACAATGATAATTGATATACTGGAGATTAACACGCATTATTATCTTTAAAGTTATAAAAAATAAAATAAATGGTCACAATATTAGTCATTAATAATAAGCAATAATCATGTGAACGGTGAAATTATTGTTGTATGTTGTATTATCACAATTGAGAGAGAAATAGAACAACGTTATTTTAAAAAAAGTGATTTACTTCAATGCATATGCATATTGAATGATTTCGATCATGCTTTCTAATTAGTCAATACAGCATCCCTACAATCAATGATAAAATAAAAG
This sequence comes from Puntigrus tetrazona, assembly GCF_018831695.1. Taxonomy (NCBI): domain Eukaryota; kingdom Metazoa; phylum Chordata; class Actinopteri; order Cypriniformes; family Cyprinidae; genus Puntigrus; species Puntigrus tetrazona. The sequence continues at coordinate 13,882,999 of NC_056712.1, forward strand.
CTATGATTTGAAAAAATGTGCAATATAATAAAGGTTTGTCTTACCTGAGGCACTCAAAGTTAAGAGAAGACAAAGAGACAGATAGACCGGCCAGACTGCCATTTTTTTCTCCAAAAATGCTGTAATGCTGCACAGAATTTCAAACAAATCTAATACCATTTATTGTTCTGTAGAATCATATGATATTGATATTTAATAGTTCAGTTCAGTGACACAAACCTGTTCAGTGTGTCAATGTCTAGATGTGTCGTTGTGAACCCTGTATGGTTTGTCTCTTTATATACCGGAGGTAAACTGATTTATCAGCCTCAGATTCCAGCACCTGCTCATTTTCTCTTTCCCCCTCCCCATTTATTTATTTATTTATTTATTTATTTACCTAAATTAATCCTGGTGT